>NW_026267325.1:58601-66526 GCF_000697945.3 Frankliniella occidentalis | reverse complement strand
GGACCGTTAGGGAAGGTCTCAATAAACCGATGGTACTACAGTAAGCATCTCTATCATTCCACACTAGAACTACCGTAAGAACCATGTAATACCGAGCAACAACATCACACCAAAACAGATCGGCTGTTCGCCGCCCGTCCCCGGCGGCCGGGAGCGGGGGCCGGCTACTGCTTACGTTTTGGTTTGCTGAGCGTTGCCGCAACATATCGTGTCTATTTCGGCTTTTCTTGGCGTTCCCATCGTGTCGCCTACACCAAAAGAAGCCGAAGAAAACACCACATAAGACGACGGGTTGCAGCAAGGCGAAACTAAAGAAGCCCAGTACTGTCGGACACCGAACGCGAAGGGAGTGACCCTGACAGCCGAACTCTTCGTGTCTTTTTCGTCTCAATGATGGGTGAATCCCGTGCACGTTTTAGGATTGACAGCAGCAACAATGCAGCAGTTCTACACGCTTTTACGATGTTCAATAGCGGAAGTTTTACGCCTACCTCGTACACGAAGAAAACGCGAAGAGTCGCTCTGAATTTTGACCCGGGCATGAACTGATGAGATGCTACTGACGCTTTCTGAACAACAGTAAGGTCCGATCAGGTCAAGTCAGCTTCGAATAGTAGTAGCTGACATGAACACACACCACTAGGTTGTTAGTAAGGGGCCGCTAGATAGCTTGCCAAAAGTAGGAGGGCTGGCTAAAAACAAACAACACTCACTTAAAGTGTTTTCACTCCACTTTTATATGAATATGCCGCTGACCAACCACTCATTTCGTGATTTCTTCATTTCTTCATTGGTTCATGCTTAAATATTCATCCCACTTCGTGATTTGAGGTTATCTCGGACCCGGATTACGCGGCGTGGAGCCACGTTCCCGTTGGACTATACCAGCTCGGGCAGGTCTTCATGATGACATCTACCTTGATAGGCTGCACCTTCTGCATTGCGGACTTTGCTAGGCTGTTCGCCAAAGAACTGGAGCAAGTAAGTGTCTGACCCTGCCCCGGTGCACTGAAATCCGTTTTGCGATACTTTTAACGGTTTTAAGCCGTTCCCATACTAAAGTTCGTGGGAAAGTGTTCTCGCATTTTTTAGCAATAAAACGTATACAATTATAGTCATTGCCAAAAAATTGTAATAACGTTCTATCACACAAGTTACAAGTTGGTAAAAAGTTGTCACATTTTATTCCAACGGTTTTATCCCCATACTTCTGTACAGCAAAAAATGACGTGTTATAAATTCATCATGCCCTCTATACGAAAATCGCGAATCATAGTTCTTACAAGTTTTGGGTTAAAGGTACCGCAACACCAGCCTTAGAGTGACTCCCACACCGTTACGAGGGGGGCGGCTCCAAGACGGCAGTAACAGCACTGTTAAAAAGTTACGAATTAAATATTTTGCAACGATATGAACTATTTGCATCGTTTGTATTGCAAAGGGATTCTTTGTAAAGCTCGGAGGGTTCTAGCGAACAGACAATCGGTTTGCATTACGAACTATTTGTCCAAAAGCTGACGAAGAATTTGTTCGTAATACGACGCTTCAAAATCTTTCGCTGGCTACAAACGTTTTGGTTTGCAGAAAGTTAATGATACATTGGCGATCTCTCATAATCAAGCATTTTGTAACTAGAATCACGTCTTGGAAGATTGGGTGTCCTATGCCGTCCAAAAATTTTACTCGCCACAATCAAAAATATACTAGCGAACTTTATTCGATGTTTTGAGAATCGTTCTTTTGGCTAGAAGAATTTCGTTAACACTGAGTTGGGAACTCAATTGATAACTTACGTTATTACTCGTGCGTTGGGGCGCAGGAACTGACGCACCCCACTTTTGGGGCAGCTCGTCTTCTCCAGTACCGAGCAGCGTGGCTAGATCTGCGTGCCCTCATCACAGAGATATTCGTGATGCCGGCCTCCTGCCTCCTGTACATGCTGAACTCCATGGCGTTTACTACGTTCATGGCTTACCAGGTAGGTTGAACTGCAAGTAAGAGCGGATCCAAGTAAATTTGGGAAAATGGAGAAAAATGAAGGAGCTGGGGCCCAAAGCGCTATACTTACCGGGATGGTGAATCATCTTTTGGGCAATCCGACTGCAGCGTTGGAAAAGTATAGGCTTCAGGCTACTAAGTCGAAATACCCGCAATACTCGAGTTAACTCGCCAAAAACTCGCACCAACTCGCGAAATATCGAGGAATATTCGCCAAATCGACGCTTCCTAACAACAATGTTCTATCTGCAGAGTGTCGAATACACAATGTTCTATCTTCAAAACGGGGTTGGGTGCAGCCCTTTACCTTTATGTGGTATGTGGTTTGCAAGTAACTGTAAGACATAAGGCCAATCTGGGCACACAGAGAAAATCGTAAAGGTTTAATGTTTAATTATTGACTGCAAAAAGTGAAGTAGAAACGAGCGGTTACGGAGTAACAAGCATTTCTTTAGAGGTATCCCCCCCGTTTTGCAGATAGAACATTGTGTATTCGGCACTCTGCAGATGGGACATTGTGTATTCCGCACGCTGCAGAACATTGTTGTTAGGACGCGTCGAAATACAATCATTGTCCCTAAATTGGGACAATTTTTAGGGGAACGTCGTGTGAAATCCGTAGTTTTGATTTTAAAAAAACGGTGGGGATTATGAAATCTTCAGACCATGACACACCTTCCACCACCTTGAACGATTTTTTATCATATTTTATATTCACATACGGTGTATTTGTAAGGCCCACCAGAAAAGTGTCCCTGTTTTGGAACCAAAGTGCCCAACGGACAGCATTCAAATATAACAAGGTAGATGTACGCCAGACTAAGGTGTAATGTAGATAGGTGGTCGCAAGCGGGCGAGAGTGGGGGAAGGCAGATCCTTCGCGCCACTCCGACGATCGGTTTGAAACGTGCTGGGTGCACGCTGGACCAGGTATGAGGTAGTTGCCCAGTGTGGCGGAGCGTAGCGGGGAACCAAAACAAAGCAGAAAGCAACAAAAGAAAACTACGCGATACATCCAGAAAGCAGTATTTGACAAGGTTTCAATCAATGTGCAGCCTTTATATACACCTATGCATTCACATAGCACTTCGAGAAAAGAACTTAATCCGCGATATAAAGCATTCCTTCGCGTAGGTTATGGTGCTTTGTTTTGTTTCCCGCTACGCTCCGCCACACTGGGCAACTACCTCATTAGCAGGTAGCGAGGGTCGGCTTTAGGCCGGGCGGCCGGGCTAGGGTCGAGCCTCCCGCCTTACGAGGGTCGGTGCCGGGTCTTTCCTGGCTCCTTAATCCCTTTTGAGTACCCGGCGGCGCGCGCGCTGGCCTGCGACAGTGGTTGACACGGACATGAGCAGTCTGTTCTGCGCATGTCAGATCCACCAATAAGAGCGCTTGCGACCACTTATCTACATTACACCTTACGCCAGACCACCTCTCGCTCGCGTAACAGGCTTCGCGATATCTCACGGAACACTGTTACGCTGCGACGCGCCTGGCATACATCTCATAGAGATGAGCGTTTTGCCCTATTCCGACCGCGTCCGCGCCGACGGGCCAGCGGTCAGCGACAGAACGCCTCGCCTAGCCAGCCTGTCTCTTGCTCGGCTCCACTGACCGCCTGCAGGTGAGAGGTGAGGAGGAAACGTCCCCCCTCCTCACCTCTCCCCTGCAGGCGGTCAGTGGAGCCCAGCAAGAGACCACTAGGCGGTCTGTTGCTGTCCGCTGACTGGTCGGCGCGGACGGTCGGAATAGGGTACTCCACTGCAAGCCAACCGGAACCTAAAGAAGAAAAGCATGACTGCTCGATCTGTTTCCCTATGCGCGCTCATTGGCTGACAGCCACAGCCACGCCATCTTTGACCAGGGGGAAGCAGATCAGGTAGTCATGCTTTTCTTCTTTAGGTTCCGATTGTGTTTTAGCGGATTTCCCTATAGGGCAAAACGCTCATCTCTGACATCTACCTTGGCCTGCGGCGCTGACACCCGAGTCGGGTAGTGGCAATATGTACACAAAGATACGGGCCTACTTGGGCCTACTGCCCATCACTTCGACTAAGCATGCAGGGTTGAACATTTTTTCGCTTAACTTCGTGAAAAATACCCTCTAGCGCCTCAACGGTTTGAGCTAGAGCTAAACGGACAAAATTTTCGGCCAGGTAACCCTAGATGTAACAGTACCCGCCACCAGATTGTGCTACTTTACGACGACCTCGGGCGCAGAGTAGCGCCACCACACGGCAAAAACGACTTCCTGGTTTTGGAAAACCATGACGTTTCCCATGCATTTCTTCCAGAAGACGTCATGGTTTTCCCAACACGTCATGAAAACCAGGACGTCGTTTTTACCGTGCAGGAGGGTTCATTTTTTACTACGCTGACAGTCCAGTGTGCGCATAATTGTGCACATTTTGTACTCCATTATGCATAAAAACTTGCGCATACTTACGGCTGTATAAAATTCTGCAAGTTTGTGCACGACAAACGGCATAAGGATTCAGGGTGACGGGGCATGGATTGTACTCGCGCTAACTCGCAAAGACTCCCTAATACTCGCGAGGGCTCGGTAACTCTTTTTACACCCACGTGGAGAGTAGGGGACCTCTCGCCCGCTGCGCGACGAGGTCACTCTTGTTGCTCTCCCCGCTCAAATAAACCTTTAACTTGTCAGAGTGCAGCTTGCCACACTCCGCTCGCCACGCGAGCCTTCGGTCAGTGGGTAGAGCGAGGGCAATTTATCCGCTGTCTGTTTCAACGTAGCTACGGCCGTTTACGAGATAGCAGGAAAAAGTGCTCAAATTTGTATGAGATCAAAATGGCCATACTAAAATTCGACCGAGGTGCTAGCCACCAAATTTTAGACCGATATTCAATTAAGCACAGATTTTACAGCTTTCTTAACTTTCATGGGAATTTGTTTTTCCATGGAGTTGAGACCAAGACCATGGCGAAAGACACACCATGGTAGCATATGCACTATTTCCATGATACGTCAAATAGAAAGTTAGTTCCAACTCCATGGGGACATAAATTTCCATGGAGGGCCAAGCCGCTTCCTCATGGGAAAGAGGCTCGACATGGAAAGTGAGCAGCCACACATGGAAAACGTCCTTCTGCCATGGAATAGTGTTCATGGAATTCCATGTAGCGCATGGGATTTTAGGACTGGGAATCGGGCTGTTCAAGCCCTACTGCATAGTCTAGTTCCACTCAACCAATTTATGCTTTTGCAGACCACTGTAGGGATTCGGGCGAGGAATATGGTTGTCATCGGAAACATGGTGGGATACTGCGTGACATGGCTCATTACACTGTTCTTTGTGTGCTACGGGGCCGACAAGGCAACTGAAATGGTTAGTCTCCAAATCTTTTCACAAGCTCAAATTTAGTGTCACTGGGAAAAGATTGAACAATCAGTCATTATTTGGTGCAGGTCAAACACACTCTTCTAGACGTTCTTCTGCGGGGCGCAGGCGCTCAACGCTGGAGTTTCGAAGTATACCGAGAGGTACTGCTGCTATCGAAAACGTCAGCTAACAAAGTTCTCTACTAAACCCCGGTGACATTAAACCCAAACCGATTTTGCAGTTGAAATTTTTCACTCGTATCGTGAGGGGCAGCAACATCGCCGTGTCCATGGCTGGCTTTTTCGAGCTCAACAAACGCTTTTATTCTTCGGTAAGAGGAAGGGGAAAATCAGGGGACCGGGTCCTTTTATTCCGATTTTTATCTACAGTGAATGTTGCAAAGAACTTTTCGAGTTTTATGTTGCAAAGAATTAGGTCATTATGCAAATAAATACTATCCAAGCTGTTGGATTTCTCCGAGTGTTTTCCTTACCAAAAAATAGATTGAAAGGTCGCTAAGGTGGCTCGCTAGCGCTACTGATTGCATGCGCTACTGATCGCAACCGCTATGGGTCACAAGCGGGAATCCAAGTGATAGGCGGAACGAACTGTGAACAGGGCCGCGAACGAGAGAAAGCTGTCGATCTCACCGTGGATTCGTCCTGTCAAAATAAAACAAAGTTTTAAAACATTTAAGGGAAACGACTAAAACTGTTGACGGTTTTAGGAAAACGACACATACATTGTTCAAACTGCATTGATTAATTATACAGTACTCCATCACGTATAGCCTCACGAGGCTCCCCGAAGGAGCATCGTATTGGTTATTTCTTAAACACAGTAAAGTCGACGGCTGGATGTCGCTCGCAGCCCTGTCTACAGTCGGTTCCGCCTACACTGTTTATCCAGAGGCAATGAAAGAAGTTTTTTTTGTGGCAATGACCATGGCGAGGGGGCAAGAACTCCGGGAATCATGTGTACACCTGCCTGGGAATCATCAGAATAAAAATTAATCGAAATCAACAGAACTCGGTTAAACTAAGCGGGTAACTAGTGAAACTGGTATAAATTAGTTGAAATAAGCGTTTTCTACCACTGGAAAACCCAACGAGTAGAGTTAATATAATCGGACGGGAATCACTAGGAATCACGTTTTTTGGGAATCACTTCAAAAGGGAGTTAGTGCCCCCTCGGATCATGCAATGGGGCGATTCTCAGAATACGGGCCATTTGGGAGTTCCAAAAATTTTTATTTTTTTTGTCGAATTTGCTAGGTTTTTGGGTCGCAATGGTTTTATTTACCTTCAAATAAGATACGTGTAAAGCGGCGACCGTTCAAATCACGTACTTCTAGTACAACGTTAAAAGACCATATTGTGGTCACGTTCAATCAATGATAAAACTCAAATATTGCCTCCCACACCTTTTAATTCGTCTTTTGTTTGCTCCACTACACTGTAAAAAAAATCCATCTTAATTATAATAACACATGTTCTGAAGCAGTTTACAAAACAAATTTGCTCTTAAATTTAAGAACAAAAAGTTTCTTAAAATTCAAAACATGTTTTGAAAATTAAGAACGTGTTGAGAAGCGCCAAAAATGCTTTTCTTTTCCAGCCTAACGCAAATCTGGAAAATATTTAGTTCATTCCCCGAGGGACAGATGTTCAAACCCAACTTCCCACATATTATACATGTTTACCTTACTTGGGTGGATTCGAACCTCGGACCTTTGGATTCGGATCCTGACGCCTTAGACCGCGTGGCTGTCGGGACATACCTGTGAGGGGAGCGCTCGCACCCGACCTTATGCGGCGCTCCATCCAGGGGCATTCCCAGAGTAGCTATGTGCTTGGTCGCACGGCGTATGTTTGTTAACTTGCTTTTTTGACATATGGCTGTGGCATAGCTACATTACGCCTACCTAAATTCGATGATGTTCACCCAACACTATACTAAACGCCAAAACTCCATGTCCAGTGGTCAAAAGCTACATGACTTTTAAGAAGTTTTCTGAATGCTAGTATCAAGAGTAAGAATGAGTGTGACTTTTCAACACAATTTTGTCAAAACTAAGGAAACCGTTTAAATTTAATAAAGTTGTTATGAAATTTAATGACCCCTTAGTACAATTGCGAAATTCATCAGAATTCTCATTACCTCGTTGGCAAAATTAAGAAAACTTCGTAAATGTCATAATCTGTTATTACGTTTAAGAACAACTGATAATGTTATAAAATTTAAGAGCTATTTTGCTCTGAAATTTCAGAATATTTTTTACAGTGTAGTGTGTCATACTCATATTTTACATCCAGTCATCCCCATTTTATGCGTTTTAGTATGACTAAAACATTGCAATAAATAACTTGTTTTTCGCCCCGACACTGCTCCAGATGCCTAACCTCATAATGTACAGTTCTAAATTAACCCCTTACTACATATCTTCTCATTAGGTCATAAAAACGCGTTACCTGTAACTAAAAGTTATTAAACAAAGGTCAGACCTACAAAAGGGGATACGGAGTTCACAAGTCAGAAGGTACTAATTGAAGCATTACTAATCCGGGGTTGCAGATGCAAGGA
>NW_026267325.1:57388-58551 GCF_000697945.3 Frankliniella occidentalis | reverse complement strand
CTGACTGGTCACCTGGGATCAACATAAGCTTGGGTACAAGAGCTCACATTGACATTCTAAAGTCATTTCAAGCTGAATCTGCATTGGAGCTGGAACACCTCTTTTGTGCTGAAAGTCATGACTTGCGTCAGTTCTTACTGAAATGAAACATTTCTTTGCCCTGTATAATCATATCTTCCAAAACCAACCAAATTTCTCCCTGTAATGAGACACCCATAACATTGTCTACCAATAGCAAAACTGTTTTGATACCAAACAATTCCTTTTGTTGTATTTCATTGACTTACGTCACATGTTGCGAAGAACAGTTCTATTAAAGTGACGCAAGTCTGACTCTTGCGTCTCTTCTACTGATCAGCATGTGCCTTTTATTGACTTACGTCAGAATGTTCTACTAAGTTGTGGAGTTCCAATGGTCCCAATTTTCAATCTGAAAACATGTACGTGTCCGGTGTGAGTTGCAGAAGGATGTACAATGTATAACTCAGATAGTGACGTAAGTCAGACTTACGTCACTTCTATGGAGTGCCACAGATTTAGGGTCCCCACTAGGCCCCACCCCAGTGAGTTTTGCTCAATTCTGTCGTCAACAAGCCCATCCTCACACCTTTTCGAGTCCGTCGATACCAAATGGTAGAGCCTGCAGAGCGTACCAAGCACTCTGAGGATGGGGGGTCACGAGCACTGCAGTAGCTACTCCACTTTAAGCTACCCTTTCTTAGTTGACATGTTGCGCGAGAGTGGTCAGGACTGGCAAGTGAAACACTATACTTGAGGAAGAGAAAACTAGGCAGGAGGAATTCTGAACTAAAGCATTCGATTTCCAGGAAATACTAGCCGTCCGTCGAGCCGAAGTGATCTGGTAGTTAGCTGTTACGACAAGAAGAAGACGCTTGTAAGTAATAATTATTAAAGGGTTGTCCTCGTGTTGGGCAGGGACTTGTTCAGTAGGGTGTGGCTCACTTGGGAAGTGGTATTGTGGGCTTGTGGGCCGCCAGGAGCTGCCGCTTGATGGCGTCACGGTCAGGGGGACTCTTACAAAACATTTTTTTGGCATTAAACTCAAATTTTGACAAGAAACTAAAATTTAGTTTTACTCTGTATGCTCTATAAGCCAATGACCTTCAGGGTTGCAAATGTTTGTTTCTATTTTGCGACTTGCC
>NW_026267325.1:51049-54052 GCF_000697945.3 Frankliniella occidentalis | reverse complement strand
CGTAGAATTGTAACTCTACCTCTGCCCAGTTTGACGTCAGTGCAAACATTGTGAACTCCGTTACTTTTTGAAAAAGTTAGTGAGAACGACTTTGGTCGTCTCCTGACGAAATATAGAAAAATATTTCCACATCGAAATTCATTCGTTGCGTTCCCTGGATATGTCACTTCAGAAATGCAATGTGCCTTAGACGACTATTCCCTTAAAATTGTCCGGAATTTGGCAATGTCCGCATGAACTCAGACATTAGGAACGTACTGGAGTTCACATTTTGACCATTTAAACTGCTCTAGTCACCTACTGTTGCAGTATTCTTAGGTTTTTAGTGTTGCACCAGGTAGTATTAGTGCTTTCGAGTATCTAGATGGTATAAAAACCTTTTCAAACCATAATCACATAGTTGTGAAGGGCCGCGGAATCTAAACGGCCCGTATTCTGAGAATCACCCATATACATTGCCAATTTTGGCAATGAGTAGATGTCAGTTTGTAAACTTCTCTAAATTATCGGCAATTCAGTCACTGCCATATTGTGGCATTGAAGGTTCATTGCCGCCACTTGGCTGCCACCTACCACCAACACCCGCGACGCCGCGAGGACCGCGACCGCGAGTGCCCCTCGAGGTAAAAGGCCGCGAGTCGCGAGAACACGCACTCCGACGCCGGGGGTGATACGCGAAGATAGCCCCGCGGCCTGCGCTGTCTTTGTCGCGAATGTGTGGCTGCCCTGAGCGGCTGGCGCGGCCCGCAACGGCCGCAAAGCAATCCAAACCGAACCGACCCATCCGGATGAGAATAAAGCATTCCGGTAAAGCTGAAATGCAGAAGAATGCGGGAAAGAAGAAAACGGAAATCGCTATGCTTTAACATAGTGACTTACGTTTTCTTGTTCCCCGCATTCTTCTGCATTTCAGGTTTACCGGAATGCTTTAATCGGACGGACCCCTGGGACAATATGTCTGGTAAAACAGAACTTTGTCCATAGTTTCGGAAGGAATTTATTTCGGCAAAACGCTTTTCGGCACCTCCAGTCACACCAAGTATTAGCTAGCGCGAGCTGCCTTTCGTAATAAAAACTGCTCTAAACCGGCTTTCTTCGTGTGATTACAGGTATTGACGGCTGTCATTACATACGTCGTAGTTTTGCTCCAGTTCCAACAAATAGAGGAGAAAAGTTTAAAGACCCTTCGTGAAGATCCCTTGTAGTACTTTAATGATTGTTGTCAAGAAGAAATAATCGGGGGAAAAATTGCTCAATCTGAACCTCTCTTTGCAATGCGACAAACCCGGTAAAATGTGATCGGATGCGTTTATAAGCTATTTATTATTATTATTTATTATATATTTAGGTACTGAGTACAGGTTAAGGGGGCAGACCTGTGAAAATCATCAAAAAATTCAATTTTTTTTTAATGCCTCAAAAAATTCTTTGATCTTTCCTCTTTCTAATGCCGCAAAGCGGATGTCGAAATTCGAAAAATTGCGCTCAGGAGAGCCCAAAACGTTCTGCGGGTGGCCGGGTGGCTGAACCGCCAGGGGCTCGCCTGGCCGCTCAGGACAGGACACACGACGAGGAAGGAGTCCTCTAGAGCCCCGGAATCTTTTAGGACCAGTTCAGTAAGTTGCCCTGACTTTTGGTTCGTCGCTATACATAGGCACTGAAAACTTCAAACTCGTTTTTCTCGGAATGACTTTTCGCAAACGGTGTGCAACCTCCAGGCCATAGTTTTGGAGCTATCGACTTAATATTTGGCCCGAATGTTGTCCAATTATGTGCCCAGGATCTGACAAGGGCGATTATTTTTAACTCAATTGCAAGGTACCCAAACCAGGGAAAAAGTACCTAAATTTTAACCCATTTTTTTTGTACTCATTTTTGGGGAATTTTTTTCAAGTATTTCGGAGTGGAATTTCAAAAAACCCTCCTGTCAGATCCTAGATACATGTTTTAAGAGAATCTAGCAATTTTTTTCACTGTTGTAAACCCAACGGTTTAGGCACAATCGTGCACACCGCAAAGACCTACATCGGCTCCAGTTCAAGGCCATGCTGGCCATGTTTGTGGAGGGGTCGGCACCGCTCAGTGGCCGAATTGTGGGGCCATCTTTACTTTATATATACGCGCAGTACTAAACCTCTGAGTCGCCCTGTTTTTTTAAAATAATTTTTTCCCCAAACCCTTGTATTTCACAGGTCTGCCCCCTTAACAAAAAGCAACGGGTACACAGTTAAGTCAATGCAGAAACAGAAACAGCAATCACAAACTAGGTAGATGTACGCCAGACCACACTGTTAAAAAATATTGTAAAATTATCACACCTTTTGTAATGACTAGTGTGTTAAAAAAACAACATCGTTCGTGTTTATTGGCACGTGGCAAAATTCTTTCTATTTCGCCCGTAGTGGTCCATAACAATGATTACTACGTTTCACCATGTTGTGAAAACACAACAATATCGTTGTAAAGTTTGATAGCAAGATGTATCGTTACAGGACAAACAAGTTTGTTTTATTACAATTTTTTTGGTGCAGACGAAAGTGAATAACCACTGTTTTGGAATGAAAATTTGTTTCAGAAAATTTAGAGAATGTTGTTGGATTACAACATGTGTTGTTTTTTAACAACATTTGTTGCTATCAAACTTTACATCAAATGTGTTGTAAATTTACAACAAAATTTTTAACAGTGCACGTCTCGCGTAACAGGCTTCGCGAAATCTCACGAAACACTGTTACGCTGCGACGCGCCTGGCATACATCTACCTAGGCCTGCGGCGCTGACACCCGAGTCGGGCAAAAGGCAGAGTCGTAGATAAGCCTTCGGCTCCAAAGGACACAAATGTTACCCCCAGGACTTTATTTTGACGAGTTGCCCCACCAGAGTCCATCAAATGTCTAAGAAACAACATTGGTATATAAAAAGGGGTAATTTTCAAGTGGAAATCGCCCTCTGGCGCCCCAACGGTTAGAGATAGAGCCAAACGGACGAAATTTTCGCCCAAAG
>NW_026267325.1:48887-50253 GCF_000697945.3 Frankliniella occidentalis | reverse complement strand
AAAGGGAGTAACACCTAAACCACAGGTCGAACCACACCCTCTTGTGGGCTTAAGGGTCCCTAGATTATCTAGTATCTCTAAATTTTACATAACACTCTTTCAAAATTCGAACCTTTAATGAAAACCGTTACCGAACAGCAGAAGTTTCATGTCCCTTATTTTAGAGTAAGAAGGCCCCGACAAATGGTTCGAGTTTGTCAAATTTTGGGCCCGGAAGGCCCTGTTCCCCTACACCCTCTCCTTAACTCGTCTCGGGTGTCAGCGCCGCAGGCCTAGCTATATGTGCGCCAGGCGCGTCGCAGCGTAACAGTGTTTCGTGAGATATCGCGAAGCCTGTTACGCAAGACGTGGTCTGGCGTACATATAGCTAGTATACCTTTACACATTTGAATTTAATTGAGTTGCAGTACAGGTTTCCCTTAAAAATGTTGTTTTTTGATCTAGTATTGTACTTATGGATTTCTCCAACTTTTTGAGTAACTACTCTTTCTCTTACAAAAAGGGCCGATGAATATATGTACAGAGAAGGAAGAGTTAAGATTTTGTCATTAATAAATAGATTTTTACAAGAAACAAATCTGTCTGAAATACCATTTAGCATACGAATGGATCTTTTTTGCAATTTAAATATTTTTTCTGACCTAATGATATCATAAGAAAGGAACGATTGTATGAAAGCATGATATACCAAGAGACTAGACTTATTATTGAGGTTGTGTTTAGTTTGCTTAAGCATGAATATTCCTTTCTTTACATTAGCACAAACTGAGAGTATGTGTTCAGTCCATTTCAATTTAGAAGATATAGTTAAACCTAAAAATTTTGTACTGAAAGCTTGTTGAATTTTGATATTATTAGTTTCCAAATTGATTTCCAAATTTTGAGGTGACTTGAAGAGCATACAGACAGTCTTCGATAGGTTTAGTGCAAGTCCAACAGAAGAGAAACAAGCTGGGCCAGCTCTTCCGCCAAACCAAGTTGCCAGCTCCGCTTCGCTCCATCGGAAACTCGGTTCGGCAGGGAGCGGGCCCAGCTTGGCCTGCCGGCGGCGTTTGGGACGGGCCTTCGGCCCGTCCCTTCTACATTTTTATGGTGTAGTACATCTTCTATCCAAAAACGGGCCTTCGGCCCCTTCGGCCCGTTTGAGTGACGGCTCGCTTCGAACTATCTTTTTGCCAGGTACCTTTTCTGTCTACTTCGTAAGTAAAACTCAACAAACGAAGTATTCTTTTCATACGCTGAACATCTTTGGCTGTGTGTGCCGCAGTTTGTAGAATACATGCAAGTTATGCCGAAATTTTAAGTTATTGATGTTAGCTTATGGATCCAATAACACACCTATGAAAATGTACATAAGACTAGACCT
>NW_026267325.1:42851-48837 GCF_000697945.3 Frankliniella occidentalis | reverse complement strand
CGCAGGCCTAGCTATATGTGCGCCAGGCGCGTCGCAGCGTAACAGTGTTTCGTGAGATATCGCGAAGCCTGTTACGCGAGACGTGGTCTGGCGTACATATAGCTAGTAGTTACCTGGACTGTTTCCAATGCGTACTTCAGAGATTTTGCTACGGCATCGGTAGAAAGTCCAGTGTGGTGAGGGGTGGGGTCATCTACATCACCACTAACTGCAGGTTTGAAGTTTGAATGGTTGAAAGTAGGCCACTGTTTTCTGAAGTTGCGGCACATGGTACCGAGGCCGGGCAGGAGGACGTTTCTGTAGTGGCGTAAATAATGTTTTTGGGGATGAGATCAAACATATGGTGCCTGCATGCGGGATAGATCAGCTCCCTTTTGAGGAGCAGTTCCATGTGCAGGACAGCACCCTTGTGGTTCCCCGTGTTGGACAACGTTGTGTCAGTGCACACACATCTCACTTGCTGTACACACTTCCACTCCTCCATCTGCCCTACAGCCTCTTCTGCTTGGGCCATCCCGGACCCATCTCTTATTATCCGGGCGCCCAGCAGTTGTTCAGTATTTTTAACACCTAATTCAGAACACATGCATATCATAATCTCCTCAAACAGAAAATTAGGAACATACGGAGTGTCTCACAGGAGACACCGGTGTTCTTGTTGAATGCAAACCTCACAACACTCCGGTACTTCCCCGCCGCGGAGCGCGGGGGCGGGCGACGCGCGTGCGGTGGAAATAACGCGACGCGTCGTGTTGCGAATTTGCCTACAAGACAAGCAGAGCAGCGCCTGTGAGACACCCTGTACACTGATCGTTTACCTGTCACAACCATCGGTAGCCTCTCGATAAATGTGTCACCCCCAGTAAGAGGGTGAATTCTCAAGCCATCGAAGTGGAGTACCGAGGGGGTAGATGGTGAGAACTCCGCGCGGATTTTCGCGGCCTCCTTGACGCGAGTTGTCTTCCGCAGGCGCCCCAAACTAGCGGCACTCATGCCTGCAGACACGGTGCGGAAGCCACCCCTCGAGGTGGACATGCACCTGTCCAGAGTCAGAGCGACATGCGCCTTGCTCGGGTCGGCAGGCGGTACCGGCAACTCCGCGTCCGGATCGTCCGCATCGTCACCTAAACAATGTACCCTCAAAACTCTATTCCGTCTGTATTTTAAAGGAGCAAAGAGGGTGGGGGTCACTCACTCGATGGGCCGTCCTCTGGGATCAGAAGGGACGAACGGACCTTCTTGCGGTTCGGGATAGCACCCGCCTTGCGCACAGCCGCGTGTTTTTCCGCCACAAAGGGGGGAGAACCGCGAACAACACTTCCTATATGCATTACTTCCTGCAGACACCGGTTGAACTCTGCTAGGTTGTTTTCAAATGTTGGCCCCCGCCGGCGCTGGCTCTTCCGCAGCCCCGCGAAAGCATTGTAGAGAGATTCTACTTGATTTTTTTACCGCATCTTCGATGAGGGTACTGTGCCCTGCCTGGACCCACACGGCGATCAGCTGTCGAGCTGTTGAACGAGCACTCTCGACAATTGTTTTTTTACAGTCATACACATGACAGTAAACACTCGCATCACCTCAAACTTCGAGGGCATAACCACGCCCACTAGCTGAAAATCAGCCAGAGAGCACCCGAATATCTCCACAAAAAAGTCAGCCATCTCACTTGCTCACAAACACACGCTGCACCAATACAAACAACATGCACCGGCCACCAGCCGGCCGCTCGCCCACGCCCACACCTCTTACCGTTCTGGCGTCATGATGCCTAGTTCAAATAATTCAAATAAATTCAATATAACTTTAATTCAAGTAGCTCTCTTCGAACACCTCTAATCTGGCAAGTGGCAGACAAAGCATGGATGGAGTCAAGCCTAGCAGTGTGGCCAACTGCTGAATCACTCAAGCGCAGCGCCTGCCTCTGAGCGGAAGCCAGCTGGGCGGCCGGGCCGTGTCGAGCCGCGCCCGGCCGGGCGGGCGAGGCGGCGGCTCCCGCGCCAGCTTCGAATGCGGGGAGCGCGGCGCCGGCGCGCGAGCATTATTGCCTCGTTGGCGGGGAAGGACAAGGCGCCGGTGGAAACCATTTGAGCCACGGGTAGCCCTAGGGAGGAGGTACACATGCGTGCAATGCCCATTCTGATCGGAGCCATACACTGGGAGTAATGACGACTAACCTGTTCGGACACTTTTTTAACGGTGCACCCGCGAGGGGGTGGGGTACCGGCGGGCCTCTATGCGCGACGTGAACTAGACCCCATAGGGATCATTTTGAGGCCCGGGTCGCGTTCCTCGGTCACACTGCTGCCGAGTAGTGAGGCTGCAAAGGTGCGGTACCCGGACGGGGCCGTTCTGCACTAGACACGAAAAGTCCCGTGCGCACCGGGTTAGCTTTGTCGCAGAACGTTGGGACTTTGCACACGTCCTCTCATAATCATAATCTTTCGAAAAAAAAACCGTTCGTACAAAAAAATTTTTTTGATGCGGGCTAACGTAGGTGCGCCAAGTTGCGCATTTTGATCTTACTGGGAATTGTAATCTTCAGGTTGCTGATGCATGAGTGCGCCTCGTCAAATCGCTCATCTTCCAGGTCCCGGAAGTAGTTAAGAGATTCTTCGTCTGTAAGATTCAAAGTACAAGTAATGTAATGTTAAATGCTTAGGCAACTACAATATCTTTTCAACGTTGCGAAGAATTTTCGATCTTTGTACAGGGTCGGTGCACTGTAAAAAATATGTTTGTAGATGTACAATATATTTTGTAATTTACTATTTACAAAATATGTTGTACACGTAGAACATTGCACTCTTGCCCGTTAATGAATTTAAAGTCAATACGCACTGCTTGTAAATTTACAATTTTGAATTGACAATGTACGAAACCTTCCATGGAAAATTTTCCTGTACCCGGTACAACAATTTCCCACAGGGTGTTATAAGCCGTACTTTTTTCTAGGTATATACTGCACCGCATGCAGATTTGCGGGCAGGTTCACCTACCGACCCTCACCACGGTGCCTTATGGCCCCTTGCGAGTATGCAACCTGTCCGCACGCCTGCAACCGGTACAGTATTATCGGGAAAAAGTAAAGCTTAGAACACCCACACCGTACTGCGGAAAAGACGCGCGAGCGGTCTCACCGCCACTCAGCACGTGTGCGGCACGCACAAGAATTGCCTCCGTTTTGCCGCCCCCACCCCCTACCTACCCCTTTCCCTTTCCTCAGTTGCATCACGGTTTAGAGTCCGCCAGGGAAGTCCAACCTGGTCTGCCCTGGTGCGATGCTGGCCCGTGTTGAGGCCACGAAGGCACAACCGCCCTCCAACCGATTTTTGAATTACAAGTTCAAAGAAAAAGCCTGTGGATGGTGCCTCTTACTATGAATGCTACTCCTCTGCGCTCCTGTGCGGTCACAGTCACAGTCACAGTGACAGCCACATTCAGCAAGTCAACGGCAAGAGTTTCAGCGAAGTTTCACACAAAATTCTGTGCCCTTCGCCGTTAGGTGGACACATATCGAACTGGCGTGATTAACAACACTTCGAACTTAAGGAACGAGTGCGGAGTCTGAGTAGAACAATGGAAAAACAAAGGTGCTATCCGGTGCTATCCAACACCCCTAATGCTGTTGTGCCCTTGTGGGAGCACTAAAACGCAGAAATATAGGAATTATTAATAATCTTTAGAGGGGAATAGGACCCTTCAAAGGGCCAAAAGCACTACCACCTATGAAAGGGTTAGCATTTCACGCTATGTAACTATAAAAGTGGGAAGAGTCATTGCCTGGTTGGTGGACCTCATAGAGCGCAATCGGGATGAAACGACGATATAGACATATAACCCAGTTTAAATTAGGGAAACGCAGCAAAACGTTGATGAAGTTGTTTTAAACTTGATGGGAAAATCACTTACCCATTGTTCCGAATGATGTAATACTAGCAGACTCCGAGTAAGGCACACACAGTACGAACTCCTCGAGCGATTGCTACTACCTGACTAAGGCCGCAGCGCTGTCTAAAGGGTT
The DNA here is from genome assembly GCF_000697945.3 of Frankliniella occidentalis. Classification (NCBI taxonomy): domain Eukaryota; kingdom Metazoa; phylum Arthropoda; class Insecta; order Thysanoptera; family Thripidae; genus Frankliniella; species Frankliniella occidentalis. The sequence continues at coordinate 44,813 of NW_026267325.1, read as the reverse complement.
GGCCGGGGGTGAGGTGGGGTGGGGGTAGACAGAAGCGACGCTGTCTTGAAATCTGTTCTGTTTCAGGGTTTTCAATAAAGGGATGAGTCGAATTCGCTGACTTTCCTTTGATATTTCCCTGACTTCCATTACATAAATTAATTTCCCTGACTTTTCCCTGACTTCCTTAACTTCCCTTGACACGAATTATTTTCACTGATTTCCCTGACTTGTGGCAGACCTGATTTTATGGGCAAGGTAGTCAGCACTAAATCACAGAGAAAAACGCGACAGGACGGCGCCACCTGCAGCGGGATGGGTGCCTGGTGCGACAGCTAGTCCTCGACGTACTCGTCCACCGTGATGCTGTCCTGCTGCTTGCACTGCCTGGTCACGCAGCACGATATCTTGAGCCGCGCCAAGTCCTTGGCGAGGCGGACGGCCTCCTGTAGGGCGATTCCGCACAGCGCCTTCGTACCTCCGTCCTTGTCGCACTCACAGGGCACCGGCCCTGGGTGGGAGTGAGAGGCACTAGAAAACGCTGTGCAGAATCGCCTTGCTGGTGCTGGCAGCCGGCGATTGTGGCCTCCAGGCGCCGCAGCAGACGGTCCACCGCCAGCGTGTTGACGTCGGGCATGCCGTTGGCGTCCAGGGTCTGCGAATGGTTCAGTGCAGCTGTTGGGCAGAGACCGAGGGGTGCCCAACTCGTAAAAATCGTATACACCTGATTACCAAAAAGCGACGATTACCAAGGATTACCAGAGATTACCGAGGATTACCGAACACTTTGGCATTCCCTATTGTAGTTCAACAACCCGCCACCAGAGGCGCACATTTGAATTTGGGCGCGGAGGATCCATCCCGTGACTATAAGGCACCAAGAGGATTTGACGCAACCCATCCCTGCACCCCGAGGAGACACCCCACCCCAGCAGGTGACAATAAGGTACCATGGGATATGACGCAACCCCCCACCCCCTGCCCGCAACTTTAAGGCACCAGAGGACCTGCACTTACGCCCTCCGAGGTTGAGCCCCTCGGGGGGCGTGGGTCAGGCTCTCGCACGGGCGCATCCGATATCCCTGAACGGAATAACGTATACCCCCTCACTCCACCCATCCCCCCCGCCTCGAGGGGGACCCCCCACCCCAGGTGGTGACAATAAGGTACCAGTGACTTTGAGGTGACAATAAGGTACCCTTACTACTCGCCCAGCCGAGTGGGCGGGGGGAGCGGGGCGGAGAGGTGAGATGATGATGTGCCAGGCCAGTGGTCAGTCAGTGGTCCAGCTGTCATCGCTAAGTTTCGACAACCTCGAGGTAGGTCAAGGTCGGGTCGGGCTCTCTGCGTCTGCGTTCTCAGCATACGCACGCAGGCGCACGCAGCCTATCTATCGCAGACTCACGCGTCTCGTCTCGTAATTACCTACCTGTAACGGCTACTGCTCTGCATCGTGCGTCTTGTGTATACTGTACCGATTGTTGTGTTGTTGTTGAATGCGCGCGCCTGGCCCCTACCTGTTCTGACGCCAGTCATCTCCCAAGTCGCCTAACTTCGGCCAACGCTCCCGCCCGTGCATTTATTTTCATTCGTGCTGTGTGGGTGATTAGTGATGTTCGAAGACAGTGCTAATGTTAATGTTGGTGCGAGCAGCAGTGTGACTGTGCCGCTCAATGTGCCCCCTCTGCCTCTGCCTCCTCTGCGCCCGATCGGGCCCGGGCCCGGACCTAACGAGAACGCCAGCAAGCGCAAGCGCGCGCGGCAAAGCTGCCAACGGGACTGGAGACGCACCGCTTCCTCAGCCCAAGAAAAAATCTGCAAAAGGTACAGTTTGCCTCCTCCCCCCTTTCCCCCCTCTTACTCCCTTTGCCCTTCCTACACTTGTTATCATTGTAAACGTTTGGTTTGTAAAAAATAGTAGTAATTTTACTAGCTACTGGGTGGGGAAATTTCATGTACAAAGGTTCGGGATTTGCAGTACAT
>NW_026267325.1:42257-42801 GCF_000697945.3 Frankliniella occidentalis | reverse complement strand
TATCTATCTACACTAACCTGTCTTCGATCCTTGAACAATTGCTCAGTAAAATTGTAGTTCCTGACTTCCCCTGAGCCGTGCTTTATTTGCTAACCAGATCTTTTCTACAACACAGAGGATATGCCCACAGGCAGACGAATACACCACAGTCATAGTCGTTCTTCTGGAGTGCAACATCAGGTAGAAAGTAGACTGCATAGTTTTCCCATGAAATGTTTAGCTCACATGCATTTTTGTAGCTCTCAGACAATAAATATTTCAAAATATATAACAAGAGCAAACACATTAGTACAAAAGAATTGAAAAACTTCTAAAGGAGTCATGTAGATATCATAAAACATAACATAGAATCATACCTGTCAGCGTTCCTCTGCCTCAGTTGATAAAGTCTTCGCCAGTGGGTCAAGAACCAAAATAATTCTCTTCTCAAAACTTCAAAAAGAACCCACTGCTTTCTTCCAAGGTGGGTTGGGACAAGCTAGAAAACACTAGACAGCATTAATGGTATGATCTGCTGCTCAACTGGAAAGCCCATAGAAATACT
>NW_026267325.1:26650-32507 GCF_000697945.3 Frankliniella occidentalis | reverse complement strand
GGCGGATAACAAAATGTAACTGGTTGGTCACTCGAAGGTCTAACGTTGCGATTCATCTTTTATCCAGGTCCTGAAAAATGTGAGGACCCTTCTGAAAGCGGAGGAAGACAAGGAAAAGGAGGCAGCCGAGGCTGCAGCGATGGCTGCCGCGGAGGCTGCTGCCGCTAAGGCCGCCGCTGCTGCTGCTGCAGCTGCAGGCACCTCTGATTCTAAAGCAGCGGAAGAGGTTGACGACCCAGACCCGGGGGAAGCTCCTCCGTCACCTCAACCTCTAGCCACTCGTTTCGGCAACAACTACATCGACATCGGAGACGAGTACATAATTGATGAAATAGTAGCATAGACGGCGAAGAACATCGGTTATGTAGAGGACGCCCTCCAGTGGTGGAGAGAGATTGTAAGTATTTTTCATTTATTATCAGCTATTTCACCTATCGTTATCGTTACCTGTACTCATCCATTACATTTGACTTTCCACAGGGATCTAAAAGTTTTCCCAAGTTGTGGCGGATCGCTCGGCGATTTCTTGGGATAACTGCATCAAGTGCTCCCACTGAACGTGTGTGGAGCAAGACTGGCCTGATCGTCACACCACGGCGATCAACCATAAGCCCCAGCATGGTAAATGCGTATGTTATCATCAGGTCTTATCGACAAAATGAACGTAAACGTCTAGAACGTGAACGTGCAACATCGACTGCATAAATATGTGATATTTATTCTAAAATTGTCAGTTTTCATATTAAATTTTGTTATGTTTGATTGAATTATTTTATTGTTGTCCTTACTCCCCTTTATTCCTCCATGTTTACTGCATGGGGTGCGTTCAGCAAGCTGATGAGAGCTGCTCAGGGAGGGGAGGGGGTAGGGGGTGCGTGGGCCGCGTCCGCGGGGAGCGAAGCGTGGGGCGTGGCTCTTTGGGTTGAATCATTCATCCGGTGCGTGTTGGGTAGGCAACCAGGCGCCCCTGGAGTGCAGGCCACCCACCGCACACGACGCGCAGCATCACTGCCGCACTGCCCTCGATGCGATGCGGGGGGATTCGGCTCGGCCCGGCCCCCGGCCGGCACTCGGCCTCCTCGCGCCGCCCGGCTCGAGCTCTCAGAGCAGTACTAGCTCGCGTAGCTCGCGAGAGCCGAGACGAGCCGAGCTACGGGTCTGCGAGACGAGACGAGCTAAGCGCTGCGTTCAGAAGCGGGCCGACGCGATAGCTCGCATAGCTCGCTCGTTGCGGGCCTCTAGTCTCCGCCCTCCCAGGGCGTGTCCACGGGCACGGCCCCAGCGCGACCTGTGTTACCAACTACCAAAGCCAGCGCGGCGCGCCTTGTGGCAGGGCGCCGCGGTAAGCACGCGTCACCGGGAAGGTATGTGGGGAAAGACCGGCCGGGTACCTCCACACACACCCCTGGGAACACGACGCAGTCGATTCTCTCCATCCTGGCTGGTGTGATCAGGGCCGCCTCATCGGAGAAGGCTGGTCACGGTCCACCTGTGCCTTCCCACACCCCTCCTGACAGGATCAGTGTCGCCCAATCGAAGAAGGCTGGTCACGACGAAAGCACGGGTATCCCTGTTAGTGGATGAGGTTCAGAGAGGGGGGCAGCAGGCCCCACCCCTCGGGCGTCGTCAGTGGGTAGCTGCCCTGAGGCGTTGACATCCCTCCAAAAACGTGCGTGAGTCGTGCGCGCTAGCTCTGAAAACCCAACAGCATGCGTTGCATGCGTTATATAAAGCATGCATGGCATGCATGCTGTATTTAGCCTATGCATTGAGATGCATGCTGTTTTTAACGCATGCATTGAGATGCATGCTGTATTTAATGCATGCATTGAGATGCATGCTGTTTTTAACGCATGCATTGAGATGCATGCTGTATTTAATGCATGCATTGAGATGCATGCTGTTGCTACAACTCGTTTTCGTGGAATATTTATTAAGTGAGCTTTTCGGTGGGGTTCCCAACCTAAATACCAACGCTTCAAATATAATTTTTTTTTAAACCGCTAAACTTAACGTACGAAGTAACTATGCGTCTGGGCCCCATCACATGTAGACTCGTTCGAACGGAAATTTCACAAGGAATCCGATGGGCTTATCAAAAATAAAACCGAAAAGCTCACTTAGTAAATATTCCACGAAAACGAGTTGTAGAAACAGCATGCATCTCAATGCATGCATTAAATACAGCATGCATCTCAAGGCATGCGTTAAAAACAGCACGCATCTCGATGCATGCGGTAAATACAGTGTGCATACCATGCATGCTTTATATAACGCATGCAATGCATGCTGTTGGGTTTTCAGAGAGGCCATTCCAAATTATGAGTGGAAGTCTTCGATAACGGAGGTAATAGTCTCAAAAGAAAGGCTATAAGTAGTAATGATGACGTGCACAGTTTGGGCGATCTGCGATGAGGTTTAGGGGTCGCGCACGGGGCTTGAAGATATGGCGTCCTGGTGCCGCAACACTGAGCCGCAATGTTTAGGGCGCAGCCACGATTGGTTGACGAGGGTGACGGGAGGGAGTCTGCGTACAGTGAGTACCCATAGGCACTGCAACCCTTTGGACCCGAGTAAACTGGGCCCGGTGTCACTGTCTTGTGACCACGGGCCTAAACGCCACAATACACGGCACCCGCGCTGGAGGGACGACGGGTGGGAAATCGATAGCTCCTATGCCATGCTGTAACGTGGATGCCACAAAATTTTCATTTCCATTTTCCCTGAGTTTTCCCTGAGTTTTCCCTGATTTCCAGACCATTTTGCGCCGAATTTCCCTGAGTTGTAAGCACCGTTCCTGGTGAAGTACTGGGGCAAACAAATACCCCCAACTGTAATACAAAGACCGCGAGCGAAGCGAGCGCGAAAACTTTTGGGACAAAACACCCTACTGGGACGTCAAAATCTGTATTTGACCTAAACGACGAATAGACTGCAGTTTGGGGACCAGTCAGACCAAATTTCCCTGACTTTTTTTCATTTTCCCTGAGTTTTCCCTGATTTCCCTGACAGTTTTTTATTTCCCTGAGTTTTCCAGGTTTTCAAGGTTTTCCAGAGTTGTGGCAACCATGTGTAATAGGAGGCACTTAGCTCTACCTGTGGCCGAGAGACTGCACATAACATAAAAACCAATCACTGAAAAAAGACGACAAATGACGAATTGGCGCCTGTAGGTATGTATTTGACTGACCGCACAACATGCCTGTCTGTTCTTTGCCTACCTGACAGGCGTATATAGAGAAATTTTAACATTTGCCATAATCGCTTCTGTTGTTATGTGCAGTCTGTGGGGCACAAGTAGCACAAAGTGACTCCTATAACAGCGTGTCCTAAAGAATCCACTTTTCCCACCCGTCTTCTCTTAGTCGCGAGTGCCCTGTATTGTGACGCTTGGCCCCTGGTGACTAGACAGTAACACCGGTCAGAGCTTTCTCTTTTCCAAATGAAGGTATTGCCTATGGGTTCTGACATCACGCAGACTCACTTCGATCTGTACATTCAACCACTCCTGGCGCGGCCTCAAACACAGCGTCCTGGTTACATTTCTTTAAGTCCAATGCGCGACCGTTGTCGCAGAGCTCCTAAATTTTGCACAGCGCCATTATTCCACAAAGGAATCATTTTAAATCTGTTACCTCGAAATCGTTTTTTATTTGGAATGGCCTATCCCCGGCCCCCTCGCCATGCTAGCTGCACCGTGATTGGCTCCCGAGCGCGCCGGACGGGAGTGGGGGGCGTGCGGGCGAGGCTCTGAGCAAAGCGGCAGGCCGAGCGTGGGTCACTCTCTGTCAACCAGCGAAACCGAACGGACGTGTGTTCACCGCGCGCCGTGACTGCCGTGCTTTGTGCTGTGCCTGTGTGTGTGTGAACCGCCCTGCGACTGTGCTGTGCCTGTGAACCGCCCTGCGACTGTGCTGTGCCTGTGAACCGCCCTGCGACTGTGCCTGTGCCTGTGTGTGTGTAAACCGCCCTGCGACTGTGCTGTGCCTGTCTGTGTACGAACCGCCCTGCGACTGTGCTGTGCCTGTGTGTGCTGCGTTTGTGCGCGCCAAGCGCGCTGCGACTGGACTTGTTCAGACCTGCTAAAATGAACGTCGCTGTGAGCGCCGAGGCGGGCATGTCAGGTGCTCCCGGAGGCCGGAGGCGGAGGCCGTCTCGGTCCCCAAACAGAAAACAACCAGACGACAAGATGGGTGGGGGAAGCTACAAGTGTCAGCGGTGCAGCCAGCTCACACAATGCCGTCCCGAAGCAGGACAGCGCCCCCTCTGCTACCACTGTCAGAAGAAGTTGAATAACATGCCGGTCATCAACCAGGCGCCCTCCATCGCCTTGGGGGACCTGACCCTCAGATACCAGGTCGGGCCTGACGGCCAACCCTTCTTCGCCGTCGTCCCGGCCAACCCCGCGGCAGCTCCTGCCGTGGGGGAGAAGAGGGTCCCAAGAGGACGATCGTGCCCGACCCCGCCTGCGAGCCAAAACAAGAGGCCGAGGCCGCACGCGGCAACGGCTGCACCCGCAACTGCCAGAGCCGCGGTCCCCGCGCACAGAATAAGGTGCCGGCGGTGCTCCCGCCGTGGCCACGTGCAGGCAGACTGTCCAAACACTGCCAGGGTGAGGCCGAGCTCGACTGCCGCTCCAACCGCTGCCGCCGCACCTGTGGCCCCAAGAGCTGCCGCTGCGCCTGCGGCTCCCGCAGCTGCCGCCGCAGCTGCGGCTCCAACAGCTACCGCTGCACCCGCAGGGGAGGAAAGAAGCGAGGAGGCCGCCTCACCACCCAGAGCTCGAAGTTTCGAGGATGAGCCAGACCTGTGGGCAGGCCTGTCGGAGAGGGCGAAGCAAGCAGTGCTGGACGAGGCTGAGTCCAATGGGAGGACGATCCCAAACTTCCTCGACCTCGCCCGTCTCCTGAGGCAGTTGGATCAGGAGAACAGAAGCCTCAGGACGGACATCGCGGCCTTGGACCGATCAGTCCTCCGCCTCACCATTGAGCTCGACGAGGCAAATAACCAGGGACTCGCCCCCACGCCTCTCCCCGGGCCGATGTCCCCCAGGCTGGGGGAGGAAGGCTACGTTCCCCGCACAGGAGCATCGATCGACCCCCCAATGGGCGGGCCGCTGGAGGAATGCATCAACACTCCAATGGGCGGGCCCACCGATCCCCTCTATGATGAGATTGACATCTTCTAAACCAAGAAATGTCGAGGAAATAAAGATCGTCTCAGAGACAGTGAAGTCAGCTCCGCAGCGTCAGCCCCCTTCCCCCTCCCTTCTACCTCCCTCCCGCCCGGCTCGGCTCGGCCGGCGCTCGGCTGGGAGCGCAGCGCAGCTACGAACCCGGCCCGGCCCGGTCCGGCTCGGCCGCCCGGCCCTGACGCTATGCTATTCTAAACGCTGAAGGAGAATAAAACGCCGATGGAAAACTTGCATGATATAAATAGCGGTATAGATAGCAACAACATTCTGTAAATGTGGGTGTTAGATCTTTGAAACCTCCACATTCTGTACTGAAATAATATAAAGCAAGGCTTGATCATTACATACGTATCATCTGCTTCCACGATCCGTGCTTTGACGGAACTTTTTTGTGTTTGTTTCGAATCGAGATGAGGCTTGGTTCACACCCTTTTTTTGAAAGATCACTGTTCGATCCTTTTCATTGTTTTGAACCAAGATAAGGATTGGTTCACACCTGTTTTTTTTTTTAAAAAGATCACTGTCCGATCATTGTCTGATCACTTTTATTTTGTTGACATGCCCAACTGTTACATTCTGATAACAGAAAGAATGCAATAAATCAATAACTTCCAAATCTAAAATCTATTTTTCCAAAAATCCTTCACAAGATAAATTTTACAA
>NW_026267325.1:25488-26600 GCF_000697945.3 Frankliniella occidentalis | reverse complement strand
AACCGAAATGGTAGGAGAAATACCACGAAATAGTCCGTACGCTACGAACCCTAGTGATTTCCCCCTCGGACATGTTCTCTTCTTGAGATCGATGATCAAATTTTTGAAACTGATTTCGGGAACCAGTGGACTATGATACAGTCCAGTCGGCCCGAGAGCAACAGGTAAAACTCGCACTTTGCTCCTAAGGACTGTTATCGGAGAGGAAATTTCCGTGCTAGTGGTGTGGCAACGCCGCCATCCTGGCCCTGGGCTAGAGATTTGCATACGATGGGCACGAAAGTCATCCTCACACGCGCGCAATGGGAAATTTGCTGACGGTGAGTCAGTCAAGACTCCTTTCCTGCCCACGTAGTAAGTTTACTTGGGTGGGTTGGAAAGACTCCTTTCCCAACCGCATTGGCTTGTAAATTTCCCCACCAGTGGGCCGGACTGGCTATTTGGGTCTGTAAATTTACCGAACAATAGCTGGCAAAGGAGCGTTGCCACGCGGGGAGGGGAAAATTCTCTCTATTTTTTTACAGTACAGTGTACAGTGTAAACTTACACATCTCACTATAGGGACGGAATAATTGGCTGAGCCTTAAAGCAGTAAGGAAAAAGATTCTGAATATAAATAAGAGGCGAAGCCTTAACAATCGAGTCGAGTAGCCCCCAGGAGTTTGGGAGATCACGGCCCAACTTATGGGGATCCAACCTTCCCAATGGTAAAGTTAATAGGGTTGATGTGAGTCAGAGATATGTTGTTCTGATCAGAGCACTACAAAAATGGCTGCGAAACTCATTTTCGAGCAATTATTACCGTTGGAAAGATAACTGAGGTCAAAGTTAAAATGAGCGCTTGCTTCTAAAACGCCTCATGTTGCAGATAAGATTCATCTGATCTGACTCAATTGACTGCCGCCTTCTTTTGGCCCAACACAAGGATGCTGCGCATTCTGACAGAGCAAGATCGCGAGAAGGTACGTCGAGACCATGTAGTCTATCTGCAGTTGAACGGGTTGGGTAGGATGGTGAATAGGGAGGGAGCTGGGGCCGGCCCGGGGGTGGGCGGGCCGGTGGCGGGAGAACCGGGAGCGGGGAGCGGGAGAGCCGGGGGCGGCGGGCGGGAG
>NW_026267325.1:9341-19628 GCF_000697945.3 Frankliniella occidentalis | reverse complement strand
CACAAGATAAATTTTACAAAAAAAGAAAGAAAAGAAAGAAAGAAAAGAAAGAAAAGAAAGAAAAAAAAGAGAGAAAAAAAAGAGGAAGGGGGAAGTGGTGCAATAAGGTTTCAAATTCCAACTCAGACTAATAACTTTTATTTTTCTTCCACAAACCACTAAAGTGTATATGGTTCAGATCCTAGACTCTGGGAAAACACGCACTCTTACCAACACCACTGTGTTGCTTCTCTTTTATCACGAGCACGGCTTAGCTACTGGCAGCGAAACTGACAAAGGCTACTTAAGGCAGCTCCCTCGCAACACCACTGTGTTGTCACCAGAAGCTCCTTTTTTTCTCGGAAAAGACTCTTTTCTTTTAAATGGTCAGGGTCGCGAACTTGTCACAGGCAATATGACTGACCAGAGGGGGAAAGTAGAGTAAATCACACAGTCACGGGTTGTGAAAGACTAGTGAGTAAATTTGCATGGGCTGACTACACCAGTCCAGGACACCGAGCTAAGGCTAACCACCACGAGACCAGTTGATCAGGAGAATGAAAGAGCGAAGCTCAATCAGCGACAACACAGCAGCAACCTCGCCATGGAATTGGCCAAAAGTTAGGTAGCGGCAATTACTGACTAAATCTTGTTGTGACTAAGAGAAAGGATTTACTGCATTCAAGTGGGAAACTAAAACAATTAAAATTTAATTAGGTTACACAAAGAAATTGTTCTCAAAAATGATAAGAGAAAAACAAAATTCATGAGAGGTTAAAGGGAAAAACTGGTCTTGTCAGGAGTTACTACGGAAGTGGAAATTTGTTTCAGCTTTTACTTCCCCGAGGCTGCTCAGAGACAGCAGCCCTGAAGCCCGTCGCCTCCCTCAACCAGACTTCAGGAACGCAGTCATCTAGTCCAGGAAGGAGTAGCCCGAGACCGCCTGACATGAGATGAGCACCACGGCCCAGCATGAAGATCACCTTAGTCACTGCGAGGCACTTAGTAGGGTTTGGTCTAGGACAAGTGCAGTTTTGCTGGAAAAGAGTTGGGCTTGTCAGCTGACTGTCAGCCCAACCACAGCATTCGCCTGCCTGTCCATAACCTTAAAGCCCTGGTTCCGACGTTGGTTTTAGTGGGGTTTTCCCAACGTCCTTGACGCTCCGAAGGAGGGGAACCACTCTCCTTCACGCCAACCTCCATTTCTGCATCCCCTATGCGAAAGGCTCTCGGAGAGAGGGGAGGGTAGTGTTGTGAAGTGAGATTTGTTGGCATTCATTGCAAACTTCGGCACTCTAGCAGACAACCGAGTTGTCTGCTGTGTTGACGCGCTGCCCCACACCACGCGGCCCACGGGACGGCCGGTGTGAGCGCCATGGCCTCTGCGGGGTGCTGCACTCTAGCGGCGAGCCCGAGCAGCCCTCTACCCCCTCCAGCCAGCTCTCTCGCGGGAGGCTCGAGCGAGCCGCGGCAAGCGACGCCGCCTGGGACGCGCTTGGAGTAGGACGTGCTCTCCCATACTCTCCGCGTAGTAGTACCGCGCCGCGCTACCGTGCACTTCCTTCTGACTGCCTGATTTGCTTGTACTTAAGATCCAATAAATATCCGTGCCGAAAACCTCTGCCTTTCCTTTAACCAACCTTGCCTCCAAGTGCCAACCGCAAACCCCTGGCCCGGTTCACAACAATATCATAACTGATTTACTTATTGAGTTAGGTTTGTAATTAAGGTTTGCTTCTTTCCGAGTTTCGCTGAGCGAAGCTCAGTCCAAGTCGCTGAGGGGTCAGGCGTTGTCTCCGTCTTGAGTCTGTCTGTCGGTGTCTAACTCGCTCAGTAGACTACGAAACGGCTGCACCGATGACGAAATGCGAGTTTGTTCAAACATTGACATTTGTTGGGGCAGTTTCAAATGCATTTACTTTCAGGATTTGTTTAGTTTGAAATATCCAATAGTTTAATTTGAACTCGCGCGTAGTTTGTTGGGTGTATTGGCAGCACTGCACTCGAGTGGGCAAAGAGCGCAAACGACACCTGCGCCACTTCAAGACTTTCTTACTCTCTCACAAGTGATCAAATTGTCGGATTGTCAAACCGAGTGTTTTAGTTTTAGTTTTAGAGTTGCGGAACTCAGCCTGCGAAGTTTCGCGAGCGTCCGGTGAGAAGAAACGAAAGTGATATTTCGAATGGTTTACGTGTTTACTTACGTAAGCTGGAGGGGGGAGGGGCGTACGGGTTCGGGAGAAATGTAAAAAGGTAACTATTGTTTCGGGGTCAACTTCACAAAAGAAAACGAAAATGTTTTATGCTCCAAGACGATCGGAATCGAAATGGCAGAGATATTCCCCACCAAATTGACAATTTGGCCGTTTTTTGACACTTTTGTCAGTTTGGGGACCAATAACTCTGCTATTTCAACTCTGATCGGCTTGGAGCATAGGACATTTCCTTTTTCATTTTGAAAAAAGAATCCAAATCTTGTATTAAGCTTTTAATTTTTTAACCTCCAAAAAAATCTAAATTTTCAATTTTTGTATTTTAACAAAATGTAATGCTGTGTACTTGTAGAATGATTGATAGTCATACAATCGTTCATTAGGACATGTCAAAACGATTATTCAACCCACAACTTATTTTCACAATAGCCATGGACTTGCAAAGGACCGAACAATATTTTAGCCAATATCGCAAACTCAGGTAGGATAGGCCCATCGAAATCAGAACAAGGTATATTCTTTTCTTAAATGGACTAGCTTTGTCTGGAGTCACATTATGTTTAATGATATCCAATAAAATGGTGGGAGCATTGAAATTAAACTGTATGATACGATACATTATAAATAGAACTTTCAATTTAATATACTTGAGTGACTCGTGATTCTTCAAATGTCTCAGAGAAAGCTGATAAAAAAGAATGAAAGGGTGACAAGTTTTACTTGTCGTAGGAGAGAAGTTTAAATGTATTTTGAAATTGAATTAAATATTAGGGTATTTAATCTTTCTTCAACCAGAGGCTATTTAACAGAATTTCACCTTTCACACACTGTAAAAAAATTCTATAGTAGATTTCCTATAAATGTATCTGCAGCAATTCACATATACATGTATAGGAATTTTCCCATACAGGCGTATGGTAATTCTACCATACGCGATAGTATTCTTACCATACAAGTATAGGAATTTTCCTATACACCTGTGTAGGATAAGTACTATGTGTGTGTGGCATTATCCCTACACATGTATAGGAATTTTCCTATACACTCAATGCTCTTTCAAAAAAGAAAAAGTTTTTTTTTTCTCTTAACCACTTCCCCGCCGTTGCCCTCGTTCCTTGTCGCCTTCCTACCGCCTTTCAGTAATTTCATTTAAGTAAGCATTGATGTAATTTTGTAATACTTTACCGGATGGAGAGTTGAACCTCGGACTTCTGGCTTGCGATCCCGTCACGCTGACCACTAGACCACGGGGACTTGTTGGGAGGCGTGCCCCACCAACCCCGGGTCATCCCAGAGCCGCGCGCCGCCCCTCACTGGGCCATTCCCATAGGGTCAGCCAGGTGTCGGCACGGTGCCGGGGCTAGCCCACGCCTTTGGGGATTTCCTCTTAGATGTTTTGATGTCGAGTTTTGAATTTTACTTCCTGCCCTTACTTGACATTCGATTTTCAGAGTTTAAACTGCTAAATAGACCAATATAGACTCTAAATCTGTCCAACCCTGTGTGGTGTGGCGTCAGGCGGCAGATATAAGTTCATAAAATGACCGCGCAGACTAAGATGTGTAAGGTAGACAGATGTGTATATCTTTACCCGTTTCTTAAATTTCGAACATTGTATAGGAAAATTGTCAACATCAAGTAAATTTCCTATACATATTAAGGAAAATGTGCCTACCAGACACGTATCGTAATTTTCCCATACGTTTCTGGAGATTTGCCTATACACTTCGTACTCTTCATATACGCTTCTTCCCAAATGGGAAAATTCCTATACATTTATAGGAATTTTCACTTCCGATACGATGTATAGGAAATTTCCTATACATGCGTATAGCAGAATTCCCAACATTTTTTACAGTGCAAATAAAGGGAATTGAATGAAATGTGAGCTTTATATGGCATTACAAAAAAAAGGTAAATTAAGTAGGGGGAGGGCAGTGGGGATAGGAAGGGACAGTAGCAGACATGTTCTGTGAGCGAACTGAAGTAAGGCATACATTTAAACCCTCGCCCCCCCCCCCTTCCAGCCACTGTTACAGTGATGTTTTTACCAAAACAAATCAACCATGTATTTTAATTAATAGAAACCAGACTTCCCAGTTTAAGCCTTTCTAGTGGACTTCCACATCTATTGTATTGTAAAGTAATTACTCAAGTTCACTGCTCACTAAAAGTACCTATTGTAGGGGGGGGGGGTGTAAGGGATTTGAACTCTGGTGGTGATTAGAGCGATCCAACCAGACCAGGCCGCGGTTGAAGGTCCGGATTGCAGGACGGGTTGAGGGTGGGGGTGGGGATGGGGATGGGGTACTTCACTAAACAAAAACTGAAAAAAATCATTAAAAAAATCGTTTGAAAAATTAGAAAAAAATCAGAAAAAAATCAGAAAAAAATAGTTTTGTTCTGTTTTTTGTCATCTGTAAATTTAATGCACTTCGCTCAGCTACCCCGTGCATAATGTTAACGCACGGGGCCCTACGTTATAACACCATATTTAATTAGACTATTGTAAGGTCCCGACTGAGAAGGCACAAGGGTAGCATAAGAATTTCAAAGGTGTTAATTGAGTTAAACTTTAGTGTATGTCATGAACATGAATTTTGACTCTGGCGGCGCCGCAGGCCAAAGGTAGCCGCACATTTAGCTCAGCTTCATACTGTTTTAACGTGCGTCTACCTTGTTATTAGTTGATCAGCAATTCGAATCGCCTTTTCTGCTTTCAGTGTCAGACTACCCGATCGACGGCTGGCGGGAGGCGGTACAGCAGACCAAGTCTCCCATCGTGCTGGAGCTCTTGTCCGGACAGAATGCGGAGATGAAGAAAGAGCCCTGCACCTTGTAAACCTCTTGTCAGAAGATGTCACCAACGTCTCCTCTTTGATAGAGGGGCTCCATGCTTTGGCCGCGGTGCTGGAGGCGGAAGTGGCTAACATGCAGGGGACTAAGACAAGAAGTGCTCGCTGTCACATGATCTATATTGACCAATCATATGTTAGCTTTATCCGCACCACAACTCATAGTGTATCCAACTGATGAGCACCTTACCCCATTCGGTGGCGAGGTGGCAGCGCGTAGTGGGAGCCATAACATGCAGATTTTCTCGTGCGTTTCGGTTAAAATGAGTAGTCCTATCGTCTTCGGTGTGAAAAATTAACTCCCTACCACACAAGTTTTATCAAAAATAACACCAAACTAAGGGCGTTTGATATTTTAGCGACTAGAGGCTTCTGCTTTGTTATGGTTCCGCCGAATGGGGTAAGGTGCTCATTGTACAAACCCTCCGTCTGTCTCGTACCATTAAAGGAATAACATCAAGTGAATCTAAGCTTATCTAAGATCGTTATCTTTAATCAATCCTTCCATCATCAACCATCACGACTAAATCAGAACCTGCAATCCAACATGGCGCAGTTGTAGGTGCATCAATCAATCAACATCAAGATCAAGACTCAAATTCCAAGGTACGAGCAGACCGGACACATGGATAATCGCCCTCTGTGCCACTCATCATCAAAGTGATCAGTCTATCAATTCTGCATGGAGAAATCATATCATCAAGTATCAATCAAGATCAATCCATCTGAAGAATCTAACAAATCGTATCAGCATCGCCAATTACCCTCCCCAACATTGCCATAGCGGTACCGCCACCCCCCGCCGTCAAAGTCGGCAAACATCTGACCGAGTCGTGGGAGAACTTCAAAGATAAATTCACAATCTACCTTCAGGCGACGAATTCAAGTGACATTGATACAAAACAGAAAACTGGACTACTACTTATGTTCATGGGGTCGGGCCTGAAGAATGTAATGAAAGCATGGAATCTGACAGATGCTGTAAAACAAGATTATGACTTGCTTATGAGAGATGAGCCTAGTAAGAAGAAGAAAAGAAGAACATGGCGGCACGTTGGCAGCGCGTAGCGCGGACCTGTAACAAGCAGAATCTCGATGCCTTCTAACGACAAAGTCCGATGTGTTGCGCTCCCGTTACGCAAAGTTCGATCTGTTTCGCTCCCGTTACACAAAGTCCGATCTGTCCCGCTCCCGTTACACAAAGTTCGATCTGTTCCGCTCCCGTTACACAAAGTTCGATCTGCTTTTGGCCGCTCTCGGGAGACCCAAGTTTAGAGCTCTACCGCAGTTTTGTTGTTGTAGCATTCAACTTTTTCTTTAGAGTATATTGTTCTTCAATCTTTTAGAAACAGACTGCAGCTTTTACTTTTTTTCTACCGGCAATATTAGCGGAAATATAAACATAATAAGACCGCGATGCAGAGCGCGACGGAAAGCAGATCGAACTTTGTGTAACGGGAGCGGAACAGATCGAACGTTGTGTAATGGGAGCGCAACACATCGGACTTTGTGTAACGGGGGGAGCGAAACAGATCGAACTTTCTGTAACGGGAGCGCAATACATCGGACTTTGTCGTTAGGAGGCATCGAAAGCCCTTGCCGCGCGGCGCAGCGGTAGAGTCAGGAATTCTTATTTCAGCTCCGACTTCGATGCGGTTTTTTGCATCTCATAGTAAATATTTACGCCGGACACGATGGTGCTATCCATTTTAACTGTGGTGTGCGGGAAATACCTGATAGAGTGAGTTTCTAAAGAAATTCGAGTTTTTAAATCGCGATAGGACCGGCAAGCCACGAAGATATTTGTTTGATCGCTAGTTTTCTTTGACTTTTTCGAAAAGTAAGTGCGTTTTATGAGATAATTAAGGTCCTTTAAGTATTAATTTCGTTGTGTCTACACCTTATTGGTGCACTACAGTATCATGATCTTGCTTGTTCTGTTTAGCATGGCGGGCGGCAGGCGTAGAAGACGATGTCATTATAAAGGTTGTAACCAACAAGAAGGTGCTGATAAAAAACACGATTCAACCAAAAAATGTACATTTCGGGTTATGTGTGGCTTAGTTATTAGTGGAATAACTCACCTCACCCCGAAAAGAATTACAGCATTTAATTCCTTTATTTGCTCCTGCCACTTCCAGGAGGGAAATACATTTCCTGGTGAGTATATTGAGGAGTATACTGATGATGTGAGTAGTTTATTGAATATGTTGTCAATTTTTTAAAGCTGCATGTTCATGTTCAGTGTGTTGCATGCTATGTAGGAATGCACAATAAACTCGTCTATGTTGCAGGGTTTTTGTGAAGGTAGTCATGAGATGCCTGTGAACACCACAAAGAGGTCTTGGGAGAAAAGTGTACAAAAGTCTACTGTAAAAAAGAATGAAAGGGTGACAAGTTTTACTTGTCGTAGGAGAGAAGTTTAAATGTATTTTGAAATTGAATTAAATATTAGGGTATTTAATCTTACTTCAACCAGAGGCAATCTAACAGAATTTCACCTTTCACAAATAAAGGGAATTGAATGAAATGTGAGCTTCATATGGCATTACCGAAAAGGGTAAATTAAGTAGGGGGAGGGCAGTGGGGATAGGAAGGGACAGTAGCAGACATGTTCTGTGAGCGAACTGAAGTAAGGCATACATTTAAACCCTCGCCCCCCCCCCCTTCCAGCCACTGTTACAGTGATGTTTTTACCAAAACAAATCAACCATGTATTTTAATTAATAGAAACCAGACTTCCCAGTTTGAAGCCTTTCTAGTGGACTTCCACATCTATTGTATTGTAAAGTAATTACTCAAGTTCACTGCTCACTAAAAGTACCTATTGTAGGGGGGGGTGGTGTAAGGGATTTGAACTCTGGTGGTGATTAGAGCGATCCAACCAGACCAGGCCGCGGTTGAAGGTCCGGAGGGTTGAGGGTGGGGGTGGGGATGGGGATGGGGTACTTCACTAAACAAAAACTGAAAAAAATCATTAAAAAAATCGTTTGAAAAATTAGAAAAAAATCAGAAAAAATCAGAAAAAAATAGTTTTGTTCTGTTTTTTGTCATCTGTAAATTTAATGCACTTCGCTCAGCTACCCCGTGCATAATGTTAACGCACGGGGCCCTACGTTTCTTAGCAAGGCAATGCGGAGCTGAGCGGACCAGCAGCAGAGGTAACTGCAACGCCCTGGTCTCATGCGAAGTACTCTCCTAGAAATCGTTTGTGGATTGAACGAGGTTCCTCTGAGCGCAAGAAAGCAAAGAGGACATTAGGACTTATGATGGTCAGTTCCTGTTTCTTACTTACATGGTGTAATGGTGATTGTGCGTATATCTATATTTTGATAAATGAGGGAATATTCAAAGCTTAGCAAATCTCGGTACTAGGTGCTACTTACAGTAACAAACGCTACATTTCCAGATTCAGTTTTTAGACAGTCCCTTGTGGCTGTCTCTACCCGAAGGTAAAGATTCCCGTTCTTCCAGTTCCAGTTCCCCGTTCCGTGTTCAAGTTTCAGTTCCCAGTTAAAATTTTCAGTTTTTAACGTAGATTACGAATTTCATAATTAAATTGCTCTATGGTGACTTTCTGACTGTACAGGGTCGCTTTTCGATTTTACACCCAAAAGCCCATAAGAAACCCATGTTAAAATGCAAAGACGTTGAGCTAGTGGTTCCCAGAGTCCGATCGGGACGAACGGGGCGGTTTTGGAATGCCCAGAGCATGGGTCATCTCGATCTTTAATATCTAACCGCCAGTCTGGTAATTTTTTTGCCGTGGGCCACCCTACCTGTGGGGTTCGGTGTCATCTTCGGTTGTTGGTTTGGATTTGGAGTTACTCCAGGGTTTGTAGGGTTTGTCTTCTGATCGTGATTGTACCATCCCCTTAGATT
Source organism: Frankliniella occidentalis (assembly GCF_000697945.3). Classification (NCBI taxonomy): domain Eukaryota; kingdom Metazoa; phylum Arthropoda; class Insecta; order Thysanoptera; family Thripidae; genus Frankliniella; species Frankliniella occidentalis. Next base: position 10,699 of record NW_026267325.1, on the reverse strand, counting down.
TTTCTTCTTCATAGAGTCAACTATAACTGGATTTGACAAGGACTCACCCGCACTGCACTTGGCCATGGCAAGCACTTGGTTTCTTGATGTCTCAGCTGATCCTGCTTGTTGTGCTGCCTCGTCCTCCGTGAGGTTCTTGATACGTAGGAGTGCTTCTTGCAAGCTCTTGTCCCTGGCTCCTTGAACGATGCGATCACGAAGCTGTTTCGACTGATCTGGATAATTGCAGCTTACCACAAGTTCTTGAATGGCCTGGTAGAAGCTGTCAAAGAACTCTCCTTCTTCTTCATCCCACCGGCTGAAAATGAATCGCTCATACGTTTCATTGTATTTGTACAAGGAATCACAGTACTTCTTCAATGCACCGACGACCTTCCCATAGTCCTTCTGATCTTCTTCGCTAAGACCTTTCATTATCTTGTCTTGTTTCAGGATTGCTTCATTTCCCGCCACGTTCAGGAGGGTTGCGATTTTATCTTCATTGCTGAGCGAAGCGAAGCTCTCCGGAACAGTGGACCGAGCTCTCCTGTGGACCTGGCGTATCGTTGGTCGTGAGTCTGTCTGTCTGTCCGTGAGGAGCACCCACTACTCTTTTGCTGTAGCGAGTATCACTAAAAGTGAATATGTTTTGGGATGTACAAATTCTGAGTGTGTTTTATCACTAAAGGATATTGCGATTAATTACGTTTGAAATATTTCGCATTTTGTTGAAATTAAAAGTTCAACAGTTGGCAGCAGTTCGCCGCCGCGGCGCAGTGTGGCCAGTCGCCGCTAGGTGGCGCTTGCGCACGCACCAGGTTTCGAGTGAAGTGCTCACCTCACGATTTTGATACCTTCTCAACAATAATTCAAATATCAGATGGTCAAACCAAGTGCGGTATTTTTAGTTTTAGAGTTGTGGAACTCAGCCTGCGAAGTTTCGCGAGTGTCCGATGAAAAGGAACAAAAGTGATATTTGGAATGGTTTACGTGTTTACTTACGTAAGTTGGAAAGGGTGGGGGTAGTGGTTTGGGAGAAATGTAAGAAGGTAACTATTGTTCCTGATTTATCTTCACAAAAGAAAACGAAACTGTTTCATGCTCTAAGACGATCGGAATCAAAATGGCAGAGTTATGTTCAAATGTTCAATAAAGTGTTTAATCGCGTCTAGCGGCCAAACGGTACGTCGGAGGTCAATTCTGACGGCAGTTTTCGCCCCTGACCCTACCTCGCCGAGACGAACGAAACGCACCCTTCGAACGTTCAATTTGTACTTATTCCCCTCCTGACAATTTGGTCGTTTTTGCATACTTTTACCCGTTTGGGTTCTACTAACTCTGCCATTTCGACTCTGATCGGTTCCAAGTATAAGACATTT
>NW_026267325.1:3643-4516 GCF_000697945.3 Frankliniella occidentalis | reverse complement strand
CAGCCTTTGTGGCGGCACGTCCCAGCTGCGGCCGGGCCTGGCCCGGGCCTGGCCCGGGGTCAGCTCCATAATGGCGCGGGGAAAAAAAAAAGAACACCTCCTCTCTGATAACTCTGCGGCTGCAGCTGCGCCGCTGCGAAGCGTGGCGGTGGCGTTGTGACCGCGCGGCTCGCCCTTCTGGTCAGGGGGGAGTGGTTTGGGAGAAATGTAAAAAAAGTAATTAATATTTCTGGTTCATCTTCACAAAAGAAAAAGAAAACGTTTTATGCTCCAAGACGATCGGAATCGAAATGGCAGAGTTATGTTCAAATGTTCAATTAAGTGTTTATGCAAAAACGACCAAATTGACAATTTGGTCGTTTTTGCATACTTTTACCCATTTGGGTTCTATTAACTCTGCCATTTCGACTCTGATCGGTTCCAAGTATCTGACATTTCCTACTTAATTTTAAAAGAGGAATCCAAATCAGATTTCACAGTTAAAATTTGATGAATTCTGAAAATTTTTCTTTTTTTAAATATTTTGTTTGATCAAATTTAATGGTCAATGGTAGAATGACTGAAAGTCACCTAATCTTATGTCTATACATTTCTTAAAAACCCAACTTATTTTCACAATAGCTGCAGACTTCGAAGATGACGAACAATACTAAAGCCAAAATCGCAACTCAGGGTTGGAGAAGACCTTCGAAATCAGTTCAATGAATGTAATTTTCTTAAATTCACTGGCTTTGGCTGGAGTCATTTTATGGTTAATGATACTCAAATAAAATGGTAAAAGCATTGAAATTACATTCTATCATACAATGTATTACAGGACATTCAATCAATAGACTTCAGTGACTCGTAATCCTTAAAACGCCTTGAGATTTG
>NW_026267325.1:0-2634 GCF_000697945.3 Frankliniella occidentalis | reverse complement strand
GGAACCACAGTCAGATAAAACACATACTTTCACACACCGGCCAACACCACGACGACTCCAACTCAGACTCCACTTTATTCAAACGTTTCACAACAACCATCCTCCCTTTCATTTTATGATTTCCACCCGGAAATCATCGCTCTCAACCCCACCCCTCGGCTGTACTTCGGTCCTGCCCCATGCCCACCACGCCTGACCCTACTCGATCCGAGCCGGGCTGGCGGCGCTGGGCAGGACACTCTTCTGCAACGACGCTTCTGCAGGTTGATGAGCTCCGACACTCTTCTGCAACGACGCCTCTGCAGGAGGAAGAGCTTCAGTTGCCTCTGATGCTCCTCCGGGCCGATGCTGGTGTCTCCTCGGGGTGGCTGTAGTCTCAGCATAGCAGGATGGCCTCGGCAGGATGGTGATGTGACGTTTTTCTCGGTTGTTCTCTCAGAGTGAGGGGGCGGCGTCCACACAGCGCCGCGTTGCAAAAGCAGAAGGGCAGTATAAATGACACAGTTTTAACAACAGTGGAGACGTCTACGGATCCGGCAAGCGGAAAGTATTAACTGAAACTAAGGGTCTCTGCGCCGATCCCTGTAAGCGGCCATTTAGCCATGACTAATCTGGTAGGAAGTCTTGCTGGGATCCATAACGCCCTCTCTCTTCTAAACTGCCCTTCTCCTAACCCCCAACTAAGATGCGACCCCACTCAGGAGAGCAGGCTCTCTGCCCTCGTCAATGTTTCCGCCTGGAAACGATGTCCCTCAACTGGACTCTACGATTGTACCTCAAGCTCCTTTCCACTAGAAGCTTTTGCCAAACTTTGGCCCACGAACGTCTTACCCCATAACCTATGCTAAACTTAAATTATTCTTAACTATTAAGGAGGCCTAGAATTAAGTTATTTTTTTTTTTATCTGTTTCAGACGTAATTAACCGTACATGCGCGCTAGATCTACCTTAACTTATTCTTATCTAACTCTTAACTATGCTGGAACTCACCAGCCCCGCGGGAGCGCTGATCAGGCGCTTACTCAAATTCTCGCGCGTCACTCAAGTCGTGCCCCGTCCATACATCTCAGGCAGGCTGCTCGGCTCCGACTTCGGCAATTCAAACCGCCACTGCGGGGGCCGCCGATGACCCTTACATGGAGACCCGTCCATACATCAAAGGCAGGCTGCTCGTACCCCATGGTCGACTATTTTCCTACCGCCCCTGCGGAGGGTGCCGACTCCCCTAACGGAGACCCGTCCGGTCCATCTCTTACCGGCTGCTCGTACCCCGTGGTTGACCTTCGACCTGCCCATACGCGAGTCCGGGGTGCCAAACCGACCCCACCCTACTCCTTACCTCCGGCGCCTCTGCGCCCGGACAGCCCACTAGTACTGTTTAACTAACAGTGTAGCCCCAGACAGACTACCTAGTGCCATCCCTCACTACTTCCACGAGGACGCCCCTGCGTCCTCCCCGGCCACCCTCCACGGTGTTGGTGCCGGTCCGAGCCTCCCCGCCAGACACATTACCTCTGAAGCGGGTGCTCACTACTGCAGTTCGGGGGAACACTCTTGATCGAGGTCCACCCGAGACGTCGTCCTGCCGACGTCCACTGCAGCTCCGCCAACGTCGTCCTCGCTGGCTGGTGTAGTTCGGAGGCAGACGGTACTCGTACGCTTCGTATCTGACCGCCGCCTCGAAGTCCATGTTTTGGCTGCCCTGCCGCAGCGAGGCCCGTTTCTTCCGGCGTTGTTACGTAGGTCGAGTTAGAAGAACCTCGACCCAGTGGTGCCCGACGAAGAACCAGACCAACGTTGCTTGGTGACCGCCGATCTCCACCATGGCGCAGGGTGCCTCCTCCGGTAACTCACGAAGTGAGTATCTCTGCAAAAGAGACCCAGACGAGAAAGCAGTTTCCACGCCACGGGGTTTCAAAGTAGGTGCCGCCCCGTTGCCGGGCTCCCCCGAGATGCGCGCGGTCGCGAGCCGCACGAAGGTCAAGGGCGGTGACAGGGCGGATTAGACGACCGGTAGGGCCGCGGCCGCGACACTCCGCCGCACCGCTCTCCCACTTCTGTCGCGCCGACGATCCAGGCCCCGGACGCACCGACCCCCAGCTCTGACTCTCTCCCCATGAGGAGGATAGCATGGCGATAGTCCCAGGTACGCAAATCCAAACCAAAGACCCTGATCTCTGCGCCGACGGAAACACCTCCAGGCTCCAGCCGGCCGTTGTCACAATCAGTACATACCGTGCTGCCCATCAAAGCTGCCCAAGACTGCCGTTTACAAATCTTGAGCTGATCCTCGTTGTCGTGTAGGACTCGGCGAGCACGGTCCACGTCGCCAGGTGAAGCTTCTTGTGGTGACTTCTGACTTGAAACTTCTTCCGACGACGTTCACTCTTCCCTCTTCGACCACCCGCGAAGCAGCCGACCCGCGCACACGCCGCACACAGACCGACACGTACGACACGACACGACACATCACACCCAACCAAACCACGCACTCACCGCCGCTTCTTACTCAGGTTCACAATCCCACTTCTGACACCAGTGAAGCGGACTGGGCTTTTCGCGGGGTTTGGTCTCAAGGAGGGTGTGATGTGAATGATGCACAACAACTTCTCAGCATCATTATCGTCGTCACCG
>NW_026267324.1:536766-543415 GCF_000697945.3 Frankliniella occidentalis | reverse complement strand
ATGTTAGGTTCTTTTGTGTTCTCGTTAAATGACCATGTCTATTATAGTCATGTTGGATGTCAGTGTTAAGTATTTTCTTGTTATGGACATGGCTACATAGAATCGTTGTCAGGTTAATTTTGATAGTGGATAATAAAGGCATTGCACCAGACAGTTGGAAAACTTCTTTAGTGGGTGTTCTTCTGGGTAGGTTGAGGACGTTCTTGATAGCACCCTTCTGTAGGATGTATACTATGTTGGCTGCTATAGCATCTCCCCAAAAGGCGCAGAGATAGCTCATTTTCGAATGGAAGTATGCATAGTATATGGTTTTCAGAGCTCCAAGCGGTAGTACTTTGTTTAGTCTAAAAATTAAACCTGAAAAGGAGCGTAGTTGTGGAAGAATGCTTTTTATGTGAGAGGTCCACTGCAGCTCTTCATCAATGATAAGTCCCCGATATTGTGGTTCGTTAACTTGTACAAGGTCTTGGTTTCCAATTTTGATGTTAAGTTTGGATTTTGGCCAGGATGGTTTTCTGAAAAGCATAGTATTAGTTTTTTTTAATGTTAAGGCTTAGTTTGTTTTCCTGGAACCAGTCCTGGATCAACAAAAGGTCTTCCTGCATGCATCTTCGTACATCTTCTATATTTTTAGAATTGTATATCAGAACGGCATCGTCTGCATACAGCATAAGTTTCCCGTTAAGGTTTAGTGCACCCAGGTTGTTGATGTATATTAGAAATAATATCGGGCCCATTAGTGAGCCTTGTGGGACTCCACACTCAATGTACAGAACCTCGCTGATTACTTGGTTTACTCGAGTTCTTTGGGGTCTTTGGTCCAGGTATGATCAGAACCAGTCAGCAGCTTTTCCTTTTATCCCTATTTTTGCAAGTTTGTTCATTAGACGCTTGTGGTCGACGGTGTCAAAAGCCTTCTTTAGATCTATAAAGTTTGCCGCTGCTTGTTGATTCTCATCCAGAGACTTAGGGTAAGGGGCCCAGTAGTCGACAGTTTAAGAGCAAGGCTTTTCAAAAGTGCCTACAACGGAGTGGGTGTACGGTAGCGTCAAGGAAAAATTTCGGGGGTGTAGTGGACGTGGATTAAACTTAATGCCCTATAGGTCGAAAATGGAAATAAATACATTTTTGTACACACAAATGTATAGCAAAAAACAGTGTTCATTGGCCCAGAAGTCGACACCTTTGGCCCAGTAGTCGACACTGCCTGGCCCAGTAGTCGACACTCTGTCATTTTACCCGGATTGCCATGTCTGACGGGTCCCTGCAGCCTGGCTAGCCTTCCTATGCCTCGCGGTCGTCTTTTTGGCCATCAGGGTGTCCTTCTTGGCCCTCTTTGCGAGGTGCTGTTCGGCTTTTTCGGCCTCCAGGCGACCTTTTCTGAAATATGGTGAAAAACGATTTTTTCTAGCTCTAAAACACGTCGTTTTTGGGCTACATATCGGAAAACAATTTTCATAGCGCAATTAGTCTAAAATGAAACAGTTCTGTCGCGTCAAAGCACACCTAATAATGTATAGGACGACACGATGTGACGTACAAAAACCAGGGAGGGGAGTGCCGGCAATAGCTTGCTAATTAAACCTTAGTTAGTCAACTAAAATGTCTTGTGCCCCCCCCCCCCCCCCTCGACCCTTGTGTCTGTTAACACTTCTCTCAAGCAACCAGGGCACATTCCCAGAGAAATGCTTTACTGAAATGGGGCACTGAACGCAAACTATCATTCAGCACAGTATTGGCACCTGGTGCTTAACTGATGTCATTATGAACAAGAAAATTACGAACAAGAAAATAAAGGACACGCGATCCCAACATTTCACGTTGACCAAGGGCCCTAGTTGTCGGAATAAGCCCGTATGAAGGGAGCACACACTCAAAATTAAGTAAGTGTCGACTACTGGAACAGATGTCTTTTTCTGGCCCAGTAGTCGACACCGCCATTATTTACGCCCCTGACCGAAATTTTCGAAAACCTAAATGGAGAAATATCTTTGAAAACAACACAAACGATCTCCGGAACCACTCGGGTGAATGGCAGCCTCACAGAACCTTCCGAGCGAACACCTGCCCACTACTCCGGAGCTAAGAAATTATGGCTCGATGTGACGCGACGAGCAGTCTTCTGTGCGAAGCGCTCCCAACCGGTTCCCGGAGGTGGCACGGAATCGGCAATGGGTTCATTGTAATCTCAATAGAGTGCGCTAGAACCCGAAAAGACGCGCGAGACTCTAACGTTAACTTCTTCGCGGGAAATCGATCTCAAAGTTGAAAGTGTCGACCACTGGGCCCCTTACCCTATATACCTTACACATAAGGTCAAAATTAGCACAGTTAATCCCTTTATCAGACCTAAAACCGTATTGCGAAGAGAAAAAAGTCTATATTTTTTAAATGTCTTTCCAGTCTTATTTTCATTGCCATTTCTTCTATTCTAGACGAGGCTGATAGTACTGACAAGGGAACCTTTTCAGGTGTAAATCTCCGATTTCGTTGGTGCTCGGAAAATTTAAAGGTTATTATAAAAGTCGGATGGCACTTGAAATTTTTCCTAAACTTAACGTTTACTAGAGGTTTACTTAAGGTGATACAGGACTGAAACTGGAAAAGTCCGTCAAAAAGCAGCTATTTTGGGTATAAAAAACGTGTCGCGACCACAGTAACGTTTTAATATAGACTTATTATACCTTAAAAGAACCGCAATCAACTAACTTAGAATGAAATAGAGAGCTTTTTCTTGATTTAATTCGCATTTTGATTTTAAACTCAAAATAGCTGCTTTTTGACGGACTTTTCCAGTTTCAGTCCTGTATCACCTTAAGCCTGACACTGTTTTTTGCTCCAAATATCCCTCTACCGCTTTAACGGTTCAAAATAGAGCGAAACGGACAAAATTTTGGTCCAAAGGGCACTACTTTGACGAGTTACCCCTTAGAACACTGCTTTACATTTTTCAAAAAATATTTTTTTCTAACACCTCACTCCTACCTTATTATATAGGGGAAAAATAAATGTCAGGTTTAGGAAAAATTTCAAGTGCCATCCGATTTCTACATAAATAACCTTCAATAATTTTCCAAGTTTCAACGAAATCGTAGATTTACACCTGAAAAGGTTCCCTTGTTAGGAACCCATAAAAAATGTTTGAAAAAAATACATTTTGCGAACTGTGGTTTTTGATTTTTGAGCTAGAATGTCCATCTTCGAACTCGATCTGTCTTTTTTTTGATAGAAGACGACCCTAAAATTCGCTAAAGATCGCTATCTCAATTTATTCTCTAGTTACCGTGCTGACAGACAGACACACAAACAAACAAACAGAATGAAACTTTTCGGGTCAGTGGAGTAATGGGCTTCGTTAATCGCTCAGCCAATCAAACATGTCTGTGATATTTCATACCTTAGAGTTAAGTGTATTGCATTGTTCATAAAATTAGCAGAGTGGATGTCGTGTATTGTAAGACACCGCCTTCTACCAACCATCAGGCAACGGTACTGCACCCAGAGAACCATTTAGTTGATACAACTAAATCGGGGTTGTAAGAAACAAAATTTAGTTCCTTCAACCGACTAAAATTTAGTGACCCCATTTTTAACTAAATATAGTCGCACCAATCCAATTAGGTCAGCTAGACTAAATTATTTCATCGCCACGGATAAATTTTTGTCACAAGAGCTAAAATTTCGTCGGTTTTTAATTTGGTCCTATGGACTAAACGGTCTTCTGGGTGTGTAAACAGAGTATACCATGTAAAGGTTATAAAAACCCTCGTACCTGAGAATAAAGAGACTTGAGTTACGGCCGACATGGAGATACGTCATTCCTCCCTCAGTCCCAGACGCTGGCTCTGACCGTCAGTTAGGCACCCAGCACTGGACCTGATACTGTGCATTTCTGAAATTTGTCATTATATGCACGCTTTTTGGCTGAGCGATTAGCGAAGCCTATTACTCCGTCTGGTCGAAAAAAACTTTTTCTGTCTGTCTGTGTATCTGCGTGTCTGTGTCTGTGTGTGTGTCTGTCCGCACGATAACTCGAGAGCGAATTGAGTGAGCGACCTGGGATTTTCAGGGTCGATTTGTGCCACAAAAAGACAGATCGAGTTCGAAGATGAGCATTCTAGCTCAAAAATTGGATATTTTTTTAAAAAATCCAAAACAACAGGTCCCAAAAATGAGGTTTTTTGAAAATATTTTTTAATGGTTTCCCAGGGGGTAACTCATCAAAGTAGAGTCTTTTGGGCCAAAATTTTGTCCGTTTTGCTCTAGCTCAAGCCGCTGAGACGCTAGAGGGTATTTTTCACAAAAATAAGCGATAAAATGTCCATTATTGCACCCGGCATGCTTAGTCGATGTGATGGACCGTAGGCCCGTATCTTTGTGTACATATTGCCACTACCCGACTCGGGTGTCAGCGCCGCAGGCCAAGGTTGATGTATGCCAGGCGCGTCGCAGCGCAACAGTGTTCCGTGAGATATCGCGAAGCCTGTTACGCGAGACGTGGTCTGGCGTATACATCTACCTTGTAACTAGTCAATAACGCGACATAATGATCAAACGTTTAGCTTAAATTAGCTATATGTACGCCAGACCACGTCTCGCGTAGCAGGCTTCGCTATATCTCACGAAACACAGTTATGCTGCGACGCGCCTGGCGCACATATAGCTAGGCCTGCGGCGCTGACACCCGAGACGAGTTCATGGGAGGGTATTCAAGAACAGGGCCTTCCGGCCCCAAAATTGATATATTCACATTTGTTGGGGACTTATTACTCTTAAATTAGGGACATAAAACATGAAACTTCTGCCGTTCCATAACGGTTTTCATTAAAGGTTCGGATTTTGACAGATTGTTATTGGCTGAGCGATTAGCGAAGCCCATTACTCCGTCTGGTCGGAAAAAACTTTTTCTGTCTGTCTGTGTGTCTGTCTGTGTATCTGTGTATCTGTCCGCACGAAAACCCGAAAACGAATTTAGCGAGCGACCTGGGATTTTCAGGGTCGTTTTGTACCATCTTAAGACAGGTCAAGTTCGAAGATGAGCATTCTAGCTCAAAAATTGGACTTTTAAAAAATCAAAAACAACAGGTCCCAAAAATGACATTTTTTGAAAATATTTTTATGATGGCTTCTTAGAAGGTAACTCATCCAAGTAGAACCCTACGGGCGAAAATTTCGTCCGTTTTGCTCTAGCCCAAACCGTTGAGGCGCTAGAGGGTACTTGTGACGAAAATAAGCGAAAAAATGTACAACCATGCATGCTTAGTCTAAGTGATGGGGTTGACGGGCCGGAGGCCCGAATCTCTGAGTACATTTTTGCTCTACCCGACTCGGGTGTCAGCGCCGCAGGCCAAGGTTGATGTATGCCAGGCGCGTCGTAGCGTAACAGTGTTTCGTGAGATATCGCGAAGCCTGTTACGCGAGACGTGGTCTGGCGTACATCTACCTTGTGTTAAAACAATGTTTTAGTGATACTAGATAATCTAGGGACCCTTGAGCCTAAAGCAGTCCGACGACAACTGTGTGGTTTTAGTATTACTTCCTGCACAATTTTTCAATATAAGGCCTCTCTTACGACTTAATTGGCTGAGCGATTAGCGAAGCCTATTACTCCGTCTGGTCGGAAAAAACTTTTTCTGTCTGTGTGTCTGTGTGTGTGTCTGTCTGTCCGCACGATAACTCGAGAACGAATTGAGTGAGCGACCTGGGATTTTCAGGGTCGTTTTGTGTCATAAAAAGACAGATCGAGTTCGAAGATGAGCATTCTAGCTCAAAAATTTGATTTAAAAAAAATCAAAAACCACAGGTCCCAAAAATGACTGTTTTTAAAAATATTTTTTGTCTGGTTTCCTAGAAGGTAACTCATCAAAGTAAAGCTCTCTGGGCGAAAATTTGTCCGTTTTGCTCTAGCTCCAACCATTTAGACGCTAGAGGGTATTTTTGACGAAAATAAGCGAAAAAATGTACAACCATGCATGCTTAGTCTAACCCTGGAAAAAAAAATTAAGAGGCAAAGTGGCAATTAAGGGGCAAGTAAGTGGCACCAAAGTGTCAAAGAGCCCAGGTGGCATTTAAGTGTCTTACAAAATGGCAATGAAGGTTCTATTTTTGAAGTGGCACTGAGGATACTTTAGAGTGGTTCCCAAGGAGTAATGAAGCGGTGAATATTAAGCGGCACTAGAGTGGCACCGAAGTGCCCACCAAGGGGTGAAGAAGTGCACATTTAAAGCTGTATTTTAAATGGCATTAAAGTGACACTTGAGTAGAAAGTTAGCTCTCACTGATGAATCACCATGCTAACAGAGCCATAGTCTGGACGCTATGCCAGGGCAATTGCCTGCTTCGGAGGCGGAGAGTGTACACACTTGTCATTTTTGTAAAGTAAGGTTTACGAGCCCCTACTGGGGACTTGTGGAACTTACACAACCGCAGTCTCAGCATAGTGTACAATTTCAACAGCTTTGCTTCAGATCCTGAATGCCACTTCGTAGCCACTTGCTTACCACTTGCTTACCACTTCAATGTACTTTAAAGGGAAACAATCCACTTAACTGCCACTTAACTAAGTGGCAGCTAAGGGGCAGAGCTACCACTTATTTGCCCCTTAATTGCCACTCTGCCCCTTAATTTTTTTTCCAGGGAAGTGACGGGG
>NW_026267324.1:520868-534573 GCF_000697945.3 Frankliniella occidentalis | reverse complement strand
CCTCCCGGCCAGTATCCGGACAAGCTCGGGATGGCCTCTCCCCTCCCGGTCACCTCCGCGATGAGATCATACTGCACCTGTCCTCTCCCGGATCAGCCGATCTTATTTCCCGCCGCCGCCGCCGCCGCCGCCGCCGCCGCCGCCGCCGCCGCCGCCGCCGCCGCCGTGTCCCCCTCCGAGTTCGAGGTGAAAAAGTCATTTTTTTCCTGTTCTGAAATCACGCACTTTTTGTGAAATGCACCAACAGTGTTTCGTGAGATATCGCGAAGCCTGTTACGCGAGACGTGGTCTGGCGTACATCTACCTTGTAGACCATTTAGTCGTTTTCACCTTACTTTTGCCAAGAAATGCCTCCTAGCACCCAAACGGTACGAGATTGGGCAAAACGGACGAAATTTTCGTTCGTAGGGTCCTACTTGACGAGTTAACCCTTAGGAACCCTTCAAAAAAAATTCGGTAAAAAATACATTTTGCCTCCTGTGGGTTTTTGATTTTTTAGAAAGTCAATTTCTGAGCTAGAATGCTCATCTTCGAACTCGATGTGTCTTTTTATAATACAAAACGACCCTAAAATTCCCAGATCGCTCTATCAATTCATTCTCGAGTTATCGTGCAGACAGACAAACAAACACACAAACAGAATGAAGCTTTTTCGGTCAGTGGAGTAATGGGATTCGCTAATCGCTCAGCCAATGATAAGTTAAGGACCCTTGCAAACGAATTATTCGTGAGATGCATCGCACTTGCTGTGAGTTTTGATAGAAGGGTGAGTTGTGCTCCACAGTCTACCATTTTACTATTTTTTTAAAGGGTTGAAGAAATTGGCGCCTAAAATTGGGTTGGAAAGGAAAGACGACGCCACCTTTGCGCCCAGAAATGACGGATATCCAAGCGTACAGGGTAACGTCTCGATCTGCTCCATAAGCATTTTTACTAGAACCGAAGATAGGGAAGTAGCATTACGGCCAGTAACCGACCAGTTACGCTACACCGTGTAGAGTTAAAACACAGTTAAAACCTTAGACACAAATTTCCTTTAAAGGAAAACGTTTTCTGAATTTTTCGCACGAACACGTTGAGTTCCACGTGAGCAAATTGTGGCGGTAGCCATGCCTTGCTGGAAAACTCCACCTTTCGATATTGCGCTTCTCAAGGAGTTAATGTCTACTAATTTGACGCACATATATGTGTAAAAAATCACATTACAGATAACAAGGGCAGTTTAACACATGGCCCCAATTGTACATCATTTTCTTTATTTGTTCATTCTAATAATTCGGGAAGAAGAAAGGCAACGCGTCAGGGGTGTCATCGGCGACCTCTTGAGGTCCCCGATGACGACCCCAGGATGACCCTGGAGGTGCAAACAGACACCGGAAATGGACTCGGCACACTCAAAAACCCCTTTCTATGAAATTTGGTGCCGATCCCGACATTCTAGAATTTCCCCCAGCGTGCGCGGCACGCTTATGCTATCGCGACACGTCTTCCATCTTCGGTCGATATCTCGGCTCAAAATCGACGCTAAACAGTCAGAGACCGCCCATTCGACCCGAAATAATAGCCTACGCAACTTTTACTTCGGTAAAATTTCAGCCTTGTTGGCAAATATTGAGCAAATTGAGAAATTAACCAAATTTCCACTCTGAAATTTTCTAGAAGCAAGTTTTGTGGTTCGATAACAGCCGTAGCGTTCAACCAGCCGGTCTCGAGATTTCACCATCCGAAAGCTACATCGTTAGCGATCACAACGCAAAAAGAAATTTTGTTCCAGCGCAATTTGCACAATTGCTATAGGGGTTTAAAGGGCCCGGTGCAGTGCGCCCGCCCAGCAGATAAGCTAAGCAACCCGCTGTCCAGGTCGTCCGCACGGACTGCGGAAGTGGCTAGCGGGCGAAATCAGCTAAGGACTATCATGGGATCATGTGTACGATGTTTCGCGCCTCTGGGCAGCGGGTGTGCGCGTCCGCGCGCCGGAGGTGTCGGGGTGTCTGTCCAGCTACTGGACGGGGACGACTCGAACTGAGGCGCAGCTTGGGATTAGCCAACCTGTGGGGCGGGGGCCAGGCGCTAAATGACGAGCTGGGCCCCCTCCCCGCCCTGCTGGATCTCTGGCGCCTCCGGCTGCCGCCGCTCCATCCCGCTGGAACTGAGGCGCTACGGGCCGCCTAGTGGCCCTTGGGCCTGAGCGCTTGGCCGCTGGCTGGCCCAAACAGCATAAACAGCAGCTCTAATATCTGAGTGCGTTGTGCGGAGTGAGAACAGTAAATATATGTAGGATACGCCAAATATGAAATGGCATGCGTCCGCTCGGCCTCAGTGAGGTTCAGAACCCCACGCCAAAGCGTTGCACTCCGCTATCGCTCCGTGCAACGCTTCACTGACAGTATTATTAGTAGGTCTGGAAGACCTCGGCGGCCGTCGCGCCACTCGTCCAGGGCCTCCAACTTCTCAGCCACTTGCTGCACTTCGCCCACCTTCTGTTGCAGTTCCTCCGTCAGCTGCAGCTTCTCAGCCAACATGCCCTTGGTCTGACGTGCCGCGCTCAGCACCTGCGACACGTACTTCGTGATGTCAATGATGCTTGGTGCGGGCGGTGCGGGCCACCACGTTGCTCTGGCCTCTTGCTTTCGCGGGGGCGGGGACCTCCTCGACAGGCGAAGATGGGGGGTCGCACGGTGTCTCCCACCGCTGGCCGATCAACCACGGTTTCGTAGTGGGCACCTGCGCCTCTTCTTCGTTGTCCGAAAGTTCTCCCACGGGTCGCTTCCACTCGCTGTCCCGTCCACTGTGCCTTCGCATCTGCGTAACATGACGTTTCACATTAGGCCCTTTCAAACACTCACACCTCCATGACCGATTCCCCTGCTTCTCCAACGCCCACCCTTCGATCCACTTTTTCGTCCCTTTACGCCCGTACTGCCGCACCCAAACCAGCTCCCCTGGCTCGAATCGGTACCTTCCCTCCAGCTCCCCCCCCCCCCCTGTCCCTGGGGTGGCGGGGTGGCGGTGGGACGCATGCGGTCTAGGGGTGTGGGAGGTTGCCAGCCCCACAGGCGCTGGGCGGGCGACAACCCGTCCGCGCCCGGTGTGAAGCGGGCGGCCTCCAACACCGCCAGCAGGCGCTCTGTGGCCGTCCCCTCGAACTTATGCAACCCTTCCTTGATTGTTCGCACGGCCCTCTCCGCTAACCCACTGGACCAGGCGCAGTACACTGCAATGGTCAACTGCTTGATGCCTCTGTTTTCCAGAAAGGCTCTCATCTCTTCGGACATGAAGGCCGTGCCATTATCGGACACTACCAGGTCTGGGTGGCCTAGTCGCGCGAAAGCCTCTCGCAGGCAGCGTATCGCGCTTGCCGTGGATGGCCCCGCCACCCACCAGGCCTCTATCCAGCCGGTCTCCGCGTCCACCGCGACAAGGAACACCTCCCCCCGCCGTGGCTCCCCGAAGTCCAGAAGTCCAGGTGTACCCTGCCCCACCTACGGTTCCGCGGCCACGGCTTGACCAGCGGCGCGGGCGCGGCGGCCCGGTTCGCCTGGCAGATCTGGCAGCTGTTCACCACCGCCTCGGTCTGCTCGTCCAGGTGCGGCCACCACAGCACGCCTCGCGCTAACCTCTTCGACCGACCGACCGGGGTAAATGATTCAGTGACTTTGGGTAGTATCCGCGTTTGTCTTTCGCCACTACTGCAGAAAAAGATCTAGCACCTTGCGTGTGCATGCGTGCGCGTGTTTGGGGGGGGGGGGGCACTGTAATACGGGGCGAATCACTCACGTCCGCGTAGGCAAATGAGAGAACACAGTTGTGTGGTGTGTTGCCTGCCCGCCAGGCGTATAATCTCCCTATCCATTGAACCGTATGAACGAAGCCATCGCTCACCGCTGTTTGGGACTGAAACATGTTGCTGTACCACGCAGAAAACGTTAAAAATGATTTACCAGATTGAAGTTTTCCAAAACTAGTTTATCGTTGAAAAAACATGTTGGTCAGAATCTATAGCTGTCAAATAACAGTAAATAAAACAAAAACATCAATATCACTGCGAAAAAAAAAATGAAATATTATTCGGTTATTTGTGAAACAATAGAATTACATTTTATAACTAATATGTCATTAATAATGTCCGAAGACAAATTGTACCTCGGGATTGACAAAATCTGCTTCAAGTGTGAAAAAGTCCGCTCGACACTTACTTGAGTCATTGGCACAGAGCACAACTTGACTAGGAGCATACAATTTCTGATGCATTTCCTTCTTCGACTCCCAAAACTTTAAAATGTAGGTGTCCTTCGGAATACGCTTCCATGTAGCATAGTTATGCAGTATTTTGCTAATATTAGCAGCCTCTGTCCTGCTAGTGATGACAGTAGCGCATGCCTCGCGCTCACGTAGCCGCCGCTCCAAAAGGTCTTCATTATCTTGCGGTTCAGGATCGTCAACTTGCTCATTTTCCGGGCCCTCCGGTGCTTGCTGTCTGTTGAGGCGCATCCAGAGCGCTTCGAGAAAGGCGATGGCGACTCTCACCTCGTCCGGCTCGAGTAGCGACTTGAACCTGGTGTCCAGAAAGATCCCCGGAGCGAACGCCTCCGTGGCCAGCAGGTCGCTCTTCCTGCCCTCCATGCAGGTGACCAGGTTGCCAGCACCGTGCCCGATCTCCTTGGTGGCCTGCTCGCAGTACTCCCACGACGCGAAGCAGTCACCGACGGTCAGCTGCTCCCTCTGAAACTTCATTGTGGCCACCTTGGCTGGCTCCAGACTCTTGCAGTAGCCCTCCACGCGCGCCCATTCCACGGCGCTGAGGTTGGGCAGCTTCTTGGACTTCTTGGCACGGCGGCGCTGCTGCTGCGCCTGCTGTCGCCGCTGCCGGCGTCGCTTCTTTTCCTCGGCCTCCCTCACTGCGGTCTCGATGACGTCGGCCGCAGCGTCAGGAGCCTGCAGAGCATGGTGTGGCTGCTGTTCCACCTCGTCTCCACGTCCAACACCGCCTTCAGCAAGCCCCTCTTCTTGATCTTGGCAGCGTTGAGCGGGGTTCTGAAGGCTTTAGCGAGCTTCCTGGCCTTCTTCGGCATGGGCGCATGGTGACTGTGCCCATGTCCTGCATGGTACATTTGAGTGCGGCGCAGTTCTCGCACGTCGACGGCAGAGAGGCAGTAGGTGCGGGGCGGCTTGGGGCCCTCGTCGATAGGCTCGACGGACGTCGCTCTGCTCACCGTCGCTGCCACACCCAGAAGACCGTTTAGTCCATAGGACCAAATTAAAAACCGACGAAATTTTAGCTCTTGTGACAAAAATTTATCCGTGGCGATGAAATAATTTAGTCTAGCTGACCTAATTGGATTGGTGCGACTATATTTAGTTAAAAATGGGGTCACTAAATTTTAGTCGGTTTCAGGAACTAAATTTTGTTTCTTACAACCCCGATTTAGTTGTATCAACTAAATGGTTCTCTGGGTGGCACTACTGTCGGACGGCGAGTCGACCTCGCTGTCCTCTTCCTCCTCCGCAGCGAGAAGCAGGGCCTCCTCGCCGAGCGCGACATCAGCACTGAAAAAACAAAAACATTGAGCGGCAAGTCGTGTGACGTAGTGTCACGTAGGCATCTACTACACGCAGTTGGGCTCGTGAGAAAATCTGACAATACTGACGTGGGCGTTGTTGGTGATGCAGCTTGAGTGGATACTCCATCTCCGTCGTCGTCCAGGTCTAACCCGGGGGTGTGAAGCAGTGGTGCTGGCACTCCGGCATGTCTCCGGCGGTGTCTTGCCCTTGCTTCGACAAGTCCGACAGCAAGGTGATGGCCTTCTTTACGTTAGCCCAGTTGTTGCATGTTGTGCCGTTGCCGGTGTAGATGTTGGCTGGCCCGTACGGGCTAGTTTTTAGCTATCTAGTGCGCAAGCAATGGTCAGGGTAGGCAACCACTTTTCCACCTGAGTTGATGGTGTTGTCTATCCATCGAAGTCCACGAGTCCACGACGCGCTGTCGCTCGAGGGGCGGGGGCAGGGGCAAGGAGGTGGGGGGGGGGTCTTTGAACAATTTTTCAACTTTTCGATTTACTTGTGATTGGCTCATTGAATTTTATCAGGCTTGCGGGTGTACAATGTGGAACGTTCTTACCATTCGAAATAATTTGTCCAGGTTTAGTTTCATAATGCATATAAAAGGGACCGAAAATCTAGTTTTTTTCTTATTTTGAGCCTGTTCAAAGTTTGGTTTCCTTGATTTTGTGATTGATCTATGGACGGAACAGCAAAATTGTTCTGTAAAAGTTTTAGATAGCTGTCTGATCTACAAATTTTATTTAATGTTGAAATTCATACCTCTTATCAGTTACGAGCCAGGTAGAATAAATCAAATCCAAAGACGCCTGGCTGCAGGTCGTTGTGTGGGTTGCCTTTCAACGCCTTAACGGAGATTCCCTACAGGGTCTCCGCAGACAAGATCGATATAGCTCGTCAACAAATAGTGCTATCGAAATGAACGGTTGTCAATTCGCAATAAACTATTTTCCCCCGTGGCGTCGCTGCGCTGATAGCGCCTGCAACGCGGTGGGTAGGCCAACCCGCCAAGCAGCTGTGTGGAGCCGGCGGCCCGCCCGGAGTGCCCAAATAAAAATGGGCTTGGGGCGTTCGGCGTGGTTTCGTTTCCGAAGATGCCTCCCGGTTCCCTAGCGTCTCTTAAGGAACCGCTAATTGTGGGGGAACATTTTTGCAGAGCCCTCGAGGCTCACTATCACCAGACACTGTAGACCCCGTTTCTTCATTCGAATTTACCGCGCTGTGAGCAGTATTAGTTACTCATCAATTTCTCATCTCATCTTGTTTTGTGAATTGAATGTCGATACGAATATGTGAATACTTCAAAACAACAGGCACAGGTTAGGTTACGTTGTGTTTATGTCTCAATAGCAGAAATGAAAGCGATTTCTGAAAAAACTTCAATTTCTTGTTACTATCTCTAGATGTCGTAGTAATCATTTCTCTGTCGATTATTGTTTACGTGCGCGTAGTGGTTGTGTCTTGTTATATTTTTTCGCCCTTCCTGTGCATATACTCAATAGACCACAAATAATTTTAATACTATTTTTACTGACACTTATTTAAGAATAAGACATAAATATGGGAGACATGATTAAAGAGTTACGAGAAAGATCTCAAAAACGGAAGAAGCTTTTAGTCCAAACAGTAAGTTTGTCATTTAATTGGATAAAGTGCGCTAAAATATTGTTATGGTACTGTCACATTGATCTGTAACAAAATGATAGCATTTTAACTTGTCGTTTTGCCTCTTGCAGCTAGGGGTTTCAAATGTTGATGAGCTGGGCCAAGCTCTTGGCACTAGAGACGAGATTCAAGATCGCAAACAAAGTACTAGCAGCACCCCAGTCAGCGATTGCAAAGCGGAAAAATCATCAAATCAAGATGAAGTAGCTGATGAACTGGTGTATACAGACTCTTCAACGTTTCTGAAGGTGAGTCTCATTTTCTCAACATTTTACAATGTAGTTACTGAACATGTAAAAATAGCACACAATAATTTTTCTGTACATTGCAATGACAACATTTCTTTATCTAGGGAACTCAATCTTCAAATCCTCACAATGATTATTGTCAGCACTTTGTGGATACGGGACAGCGTCCTCAAAATTTCATCAGGGATGTTGGCCTTGCAGACCGTTTTGAGGAATATCCAAAGCTGAGAGAGCTTATCAAGCTTAAAGTAATTTTCGGTTCTTTGAGGTATTTTGACCACAAATTCTGTTAGTTAAAGTCAGAGGATTTATTTATTTTTTAAATTTTAGGATGACTTGATCCAGCAAACTGCAACACCTCCCATGTACTTAAAATGTAATTTACAAACGATGGATTTGAAACAACTTGATCATAAATTTGATGTGATCCTTGTTGAGCCACCTTTAGAGGAATATCAGCGGACTATGGGAGTCACCAACATGGAATTTTGGTCTTGGGAAAGGGTTGGTATTTGGGCTGGTTGGTTATATGTATATATGTCAACTCATAACACTGAAATCTTTGTACTGACTTTTTTTTCAATGTTTAGATCATGCAACTTGATATAGGAGAATTAGCTGCTCCTCGGAGCTTTCTTTTTCTCTGGTGTGGCTCTTCTGAGGGCCTAGATATGGGTCGATTTTGTCTTCGTAAGTGGGGCTTTCGTCGATGTGAAGATATCTGCTGGATTCGTACAAACATCGACAATCCCAGCCATTCAAAAAATCTTGATCCAAAAGCAGTATTTCAACGAACAAAGGTAACATAAAATGGTTTGACAATTATCTCTTCCAGACTCAACTATACCCATTTATACATTTTTTTTACCCCTCCAGGAACACTGTCTCATGGGCATAAAGGGAACTGTTAGACGTTCAACTGATGGTGATTTTATTCATGCCAATGTTGATATAGACCTTATTATTTCTGAGGAAACAGAATATGGCTCATTAGAGAAACCAGTGGAAATTTTTCACATCATTGAACATTTTTGTCTTGGGCGTCGAAGGTATACATCAGTTTTTTTAAATTCTTATGTTAACTTTAAAATAAGTTGCTATCTGATATCTGTCTTTTCCGTAGATTACATGTTTTTGGAAGAGACAGCACAATACGCCCAGGCTGGCTGACAATTGGTCCTGAACTAACGAACAGCAACTACAATGCTGATTTATACAACAGCTATTTCAACTCAGGGCAACTAACTACCGGATGCACAGACCGCATCGAAGCACTCAGGCCAAAGTCACCACCACCAAAGGGCAAAGGAGGCCCAGGAGGGAGAGGACGAGGTGGACCTTCAAGAGGTGGCTTTTCAAGAGGTCGTGGGCGCGGGCGATAATCATGGTAATTATTGTTTTATTGAACTAGTATTTTGAAGTAGCAAGAAAGATTATGACCTTCTAAGCAATGACATCGTTCACATCCACTGGTCTCTTTAACTGGTATATTGCTTTTGACTCATTTTGCTGAAAATTAGTCTATTCTATGACAACTTTAGCATTCTCATTTTATGTGGTCTTTCACCTGCATTATTTGTTATTTTATCATGATCTTGGTTTAAACTGATGAGATTTTTAGGAATGAAATTGCCTGTATAATATAGTAGAATGTTATTTTGTGGTACTGAAATTCTCAAATTCTCTATTAATTGTAATTTTATGAATAATCAATTTATATTTACATTTTGAGTCATGTAGCATGTAAACTAAATTTATATGACAACTGCTGTTTGGCTATCTTTATCAATCAACAAATTTTCTTTTCACATCATCATGAAGTAGTATTTTTAATATGTTGTTAAACGTCCTCTTCAAGACTGTAATAATTATATATGTCAATGGAATAAAGTTTTACATTTCTTTTACTATGGATATGCATTGTGCATTCAAACCGTATCTTTTCAACATCAGTTTGGGCGCTACCTAGCCGGAAATGACATTCGTCATATCGACGTCGTTAGGGTCGTTAGTCGAACCAGAGGTCCAAAAATACGTAGAAACGATGAATTTTTCGACGAGTCAATGTCGATTCGACGGATATCGATACGATGTTTCTAGCTGGGTAACTCGCGAGTGCTGAGGGAGGTAGGCGGTGGGGTTGGTGGTGGGTGATGCCTCCCTATTACTACGACTTAAGCTACTGTCTCAAGTCGACCCGCACGACGCGACCCCTCTCGGCCAATCCCCATCCTCTCAAGTCCCCCTTCGGCCCTCACCATATTTTAGAAACGGCCCCGGACTCCTCGTCAAGCGTATCGAGTTTCCTGGCCACGGATAGGATCGTGGAGACCGCGTTGCCAGCACGGCTCGGATGAGTGCCGCTGGCTCGGGCCAGCACCCTCCTCCCCTTCCTAGCGCCCGTGCCCCACATCGCGCGTGGCGCACCTGTCAGACTTCCGGGGGCGAAGCGGGAAGGCGCATCCCCTTGCACAGCCGCATTTGCGCGACACCTTCCCCAAATCCTTTGCGAACCGCCCATCATTGAAAGTCCAGGTCGTTTATCCGAGATTGATTCCTGCTCCTCCTTTTCCCATAAGCCAGGGGGAGGGGGGGGCACGATTTTTGCGTACTTGTAGAACGAAAATATAATCGGGAACTAGGTTGCGCGTTGGGGAATATGAGTTGAACAATGGCGGGGTGTTTTCGACAACATGCTGCGTGTTGCGCATCGCGACGGCATCGCATCAGCAAAAACGGAGCGTGGACACTCCAGCTGAGCAAGGTCGGTAACGGCGATGCTTAATGAGGAAGCAATAATGCACTACATTCTGCCCGGGTAGGGAAAAAAAGAGTGGTGCCTCGTTCATGACAGGCGAAAACCATACAGAAGCTTACACATTGTACCAAGTAAGGTAACCGCAGAGATAAACTTCAGATAACTGAGTGACTTGGTACCCCGGCTTACAACTTTTACTGAAACAATTTGCCTACCCATCAAACAGTTCGCTGCATCGCCTCCGCCCCCACACCTCCCCTCTCCTCTCGGTCCCAGTCATTACGTAAGGACCTCTCCAGTCGGGAGGCTGCCCCCCCCCCCCCTCTTGGTATGCTGCGGCTTAGGAGGCGTCGCACGTCGCCTTGACCATGACTGCTATGTGGGCTTTTCGCCTGACTTTGCCCGCTGGCCCTCGCCGGCCCCGCGGACCCGGGCCGGGCCGGAGGGACCCCAGCCCGCCCCTGCGCAGCCGGCTACAGCCGGGCCGCCGCCTCGCCAGGGGGGCGCACTCATGGCGCACTCCACGCGGGCCCCGGACTCGCGGGATCGCCATTCTGTGGACAGACATACTCCCGCGTGCTGAAGCAAGCTGGCCGCTCGCGCGCCGCGTCCCTCTCGTGGTCACCCGCGCCGGGCGTCGCGCGCATCCAAAGGGCCCAGCTCCTCACCGCAGTTCGCCGCCGCTGGCCCGCGCAGGGCGTGGAGCGCCGCGGAGGGCGCGCGCACTACAGGGCCCAGCTCACCGCCGCGCCGCCAGAGCTCACTGCCATGGCTTCAGGTCAGTCCCGCGCCGCCAATGGGGCTCCCGCCGTCCCGTCCGCCCCCCCGTCACCAGCCTGGCCTGGAACTACCCCCTATGCCAATGCCAATGCAGTGCAAGGGCTCATGGCGAGTCAAATAAGTTGGCTAGTTCGCCCAGCTCGGCGCCCAGCTAACTCCTTTGATGCGCGAAATAAATTTGTATTCGCTGTGGTAGGTAATAGCAAAGCGGTTCTCAGAACAAATTTTGTTTGATGCCACTGATAATATAATTCCGGTAGGAAAGGGGTTTCAAAAGAATTTAAATGGCTGCGCAAGTGAAAGTTTGACTATTTTAATAGCGATCGTGCATGACTGTGTTCATGGCAGCTTGCTTAGTCTCATCGAATGTGATAAGCTGGCTGGAGTGCATACTTAGTCAGGAGCGTTCACATCTGACGGGACGGGACGGACTACACCTTCATTTATGCGTCATATTGCCTTCCAGTTGGCCAGACATTCGTGGGTCGGTCACCCTCCGGCTTGAATAGCCAAAAATTTGAATATTGAACACCGATTTCAGAGAGGTAGAGAGGGCCGATATGCAATAACAGAAAAATTTGGAAACTGATTTTCAAATTGTTAAATTGATTGAATAGTTCTCTTTGACTCGGCGCATATGTTGTCAACGAAGATATTAGCTATAGCAACTAACCCATTTATAGTAAACTAATAATCGTTGTCCACTGTAAAGAAAAGCCTACCGCCAATTTCGTAAATGTCGACATTATACTTAAAATTGGTGATTTAAAACTTTTTTTGTGTTGTTCACATAATTAATACATTAAAAATTTAGCAGCTTTAGACTTTTTTTTAATGAATGGTGTCAAAACTTTTGTTCTACTGCAAGTTTTTTTTAGTGTCCTTTCAGGTAGGGACGTGGAGGATTTCCTGCGCTTCCTCCTATACCCCCCCTGCATCTTTGTGTTTGCTGGAGCGTCGCCGACCGAATCAGATGTTTGTTTACCGGGAGACCAAAACAGCTAGGAACCCCGATCAAGGCCATACGCTTCTTGCTGTCATCGCTGGGCCGTCCGCTACGCTTACTACATTTTTGATTAGATTCAGCAAACGTTCACTGCCTCTTAAAATTTGAGATTGTGTAAAAGCTTGAAACACCGGAGGTAGTATTTCTTTGGCACGTTCAGTCCCTCGTGGGCACGGTCACTGTTTCGCGGCGCCGCTGCCGTGACCACAACATGGTGAAACGGTCTCAAAAATCCGGAATTCCCTGCCGGCGTGTGGGAGCACTGTCAGGGCGGACGCTGAATTTCGCCGTAAGTTTTAGATAATCATACAGTACTGTGCGCTACAGCACTGTCCATAGGGACTCCAAAGGCTGACCTATTCCAACGCAAAGGCGGTTGAGCGTTAAAGAACCAGTTCTCTGCCGAATCTACCGAAGCGCCGCTAGGCGCCCGGATCACAGAACTTTTTATTGATAGATCTTCAGAGAGGTCTTATGCGACCGCTTGCGTGTCGTGTGTGGTATGTCCGTTACTAGTTCTCGGCGCCTTTTAACGTCAAATGAAGTACGCGAAATATCGGCGTCTTTTGGGCAATTGGAGTCTTTGAACGCCACCATTTGGCGTTCATCAGAGGACGCTATATTTTGACCTTAAAAGACGCCAACCAGTTTGCAAGTGCTCAAGGGTCACTCCTGGACACCAAAGGGCCTGGAGCAAATCCCGTCAACCATCCATATGGGGGTGTAAGGGCGTGTAAAAGAACATACCAGGTGGCTGATTAACCCCGCGCACTTCTGTAGTTAGACTGTACCGCACGCACGAGTGCGGGCGGGTTGCCTGCCTACTCGCCCGGCCCGTAAGGCGCCGTGGACAGGGCGATAGGTAAGCCCGCCCGCACTCCTGCGTGCGGTATACAGTCTCACTACAGAAGTGCGCGGGGTTAATCAGCCACCAGGTATGAGGCTGACAACGTAACAGAACTGATAACTTGAGCTTACTTGCCTACGGGTAGAGACAGCCAAGCCACAGGGGACTGTCTAATAAAAAGTGGGAGCAATGTATTTAATAGTTCGAGAAGGATATCTGAGTGGGCCACAGGCCACAGACCCACAACCGCGTAGAACAAAGGTAAAGTGCAGAAGCGTGCACACTGACTTTTGAGTGAGGCCGCAGCAGCACGGTCAATAAAGCATTCCCGTGAAGCTTAAATTCAGAAGAATGCAGGGAACAAGGGAACGGAAGTGGCCATGTTAAAACATAGCCATTTCCGTTTTCTTCTTCCCCGCATTCTTTTGCATATCAGCCTTATTACCGGAATGCCTTATTCAGGTCCCAGCCCTGCCGAGTGGAGTGTTGCCGACGAAGTGAAGCAGAGCTATGGCAACTCCATTTGGCAGAAGGGCGGGCCTGCTTGTTTATGCCATCGCGACCACCACAACCAACCACAACCTCGGCCGTCATTGAGTGACTAATGCTCGTATGCAACAAAGTGTTATGCATGCATTTACCTGCAGGACGCCGGGCTTGAGCGAGCGAGCCAGCGGCTGTCGGAGGCAAATGCACGCGTGGTGTGTTACGTGCCGGGGCGGCCACGCAACACGCGCTGCACAGGCACGGCGTGCAGTGCATAGTGAGAGATGTCGGGTTACTTCATTGGGTGGCGGCTGCATTGGTGGCAGGTCCTGCACTGAGGTCGCGGGGCGGGGTGG
>NW_026267324.1:500709-512163 GCF_000697945.3 Frankliniella occidentalis | reverse complement strand
TTATAATAAATTTCTCACTAACCAGGAATAATTTCATTGGAGAGAACATGGTACAAAGTACATAAAATCAGAAACACGAGCATATACAATAATGATTTTACATGGATCAATAACAGATTTAAACCCTCAGGCGTCAAAGGTTTTATGAATAAAATAGATCCCTGGCTGCCATGGTTGAAGATCATGATTTATCATTGCATGTTTTAACACACTATGAATAGGCAAATGGCATTTCATTCTGAATTTGCACAAATTGATTAGTAGGACCAAATAGGTCCCAAGGTTAAAGCAGTGGACAAGTGGACTTCCAGGTTGCATATAACAGTATTCCACACCTTTCAGTACACATGGTAGTGCAGGGTGCAGTGAGCGACAATGCCAACAACACTGCTGAGCTAAAACTTGAGAATTTCATTCCCATTCAGTGGTCCCTGGCGGCTTCGATGTCAAATCGTAGAGGACTCTTGAAATTCCGGGAACACCTTGAATTTCTTGAACCATTCTTTCCACAACCTTTCCATCAAAAGGAAAAAAAATCATTTAGATGATGAAATTAAGGAATTACTTCTACATGATATGTCAAATAGATTTATTACCTCCACAGGTAAATGCTTTCCTGGAATAGCAGGAACACCAGTCATAAAATCTTGAGTAACAAACGGCCTTAAGACGACAGAACGCTGACAAGAAGGTGTTCTGTTTACTGAATCCCGATCAAAGTGTACAGGAATTAAAACAACTGGCATTTGACTCAATGTATGCATGCAATTTGAGGATGTTAAGACCTGAAATGAGATAGAGAAATCATTAGAGAACAGAATCCAAGAGCAAACACTACAAAAGAGATCAAACACTATAGTGCAACCAAAGTAGGAGAGAGACTGGCGGAGCTCAGTGTTGCTGTAGCGGTAGCTCGCCATGCGACAGGGTGGGTGGGACCCGAGCGGGTCAATGAGTGGCGGCGGTAGCTGAGGAGGCAGTAGTGAAGAGCTGCTCCCATAAGCCAGGCTCCTTCCTAGTTTGGTCGCACTATAAATGTTACTTGACGTACCTGAGTAGCAAGGTAATCAGCTTGCCGAAGTGTGCTTAAAACATTTGAAGTGAGACAGGTTGATGTTATATCTGACACAGCATCTTTGACGATTCCTCCATACACGTAGCAAACTCTGTTAATATTATGACACACTCGTGGAATCAGCTTTGCTAGGAATATCATGTCATCCCAGTCGGGACTTTGGTCAGAAGAAATGCCAACAACATAGCTGTAAGAACGGCAGTCACCCTGGAAAACAGGAAGATTATATTAGAGAGGGAGGAGAAATTGTGTCAAATAAAATCTATGATGGAAAAATTATTTACCTGCACACCGACACTTCTAATGGGTAAGAGTGTTGCTGCTAATTTCTGTTTACTTGAAACTCTTTGTAGAACTGCGCGTTCATCAGCAGACGTTGCACTTTCAACTCTGTTTAATAAGGCATGGCTTTTTTTAACCATTTGATTATATCCAACTATGATCTTAACCAGAACCTGTGTTTCTGAAAAGTCTTGTTCCATGTAGGGTTCTTCAGCGCAAAGAACACGAATGGCCAATCCTGGTCCAGGGAATGGATGCCTCATAAGCAAGTCTGAGGGCAGGTCAAGATCCCTTCCCAACTGTCTAACCTGCAAAATGAGAAAAAAGCATTGAGAAGAAATTCAAATATGGTGCTGGTAAAAAATTTAAGGATAAGAAAATTCTACTAGGAACTTACTTCGTCTTTATGGAAGTCTTTCAGTGGCTCTACAACACGACCCTGGTCTCTCAACTGTCTTATGAGCTCTGTATCATTGTGATGTGTCTTAATTACCTGAGCTTTTGAGCTTACCACTGAAGATGCAGATTCAATAAGATCAGGTCTCAAGGTTCCTTGGCCAAGAAAAACATCCTCGGGCCTCAAATTCATTTCTTCAACTACTTCCTGAGCAATCTAAAAATAAAACAACAAAATAGAAAATTGTTCAAAAAAGTTAGTTTTTAAAACAACTAAGAAACCTATAAGAAAAATGAAAAAGAAAAATATCCTTACTTTGGCAAATACATCACCAATAATCTTTCTCTTTTCTTCTGGTGCAGTTGTTTGACAAAGAATTTTAGTAACTTTAAAAGCAGGACTTCTTACATTAGGCTCTCTCTGGTCCATAGGTATGTTGGTGGAACCGTATTTGAACTTGTAGCCAGCATCAATAACTACAAACAAGAAATTAGATCAAAAAGAGTACAACACATTCAGGAAAAATATAAATGGACACATGAAAAAAAAAGGGATTAAAAGGCTTAAGTGCAAGCTCACCTTTTAGATCCAAACCAAGCCTTTTGAGAGACTGCTCCACAAGCATACTCTCATTTTTGCGCATAAAACCATTATCAATATGAACGGCAATCACTTGGTCTTTGTGGAGAGCTTTATGCAGCAGGGCAGCACATACTGTGGAATCTACACCACCACTGACAAGAAGCTAAAATTTAAGAAAAATGTTAGTGCTACAACACAAGAAATCTGATATGAGATCTTGCAACAAAGTTAAACTTTATTGATAGTGACATACCAAAACTTTGTTATTTCCAACTGTTTGTTTGATGTAATTTAGGCATTCCAGCTCTCTTCCTTGAATTGTAAAGGACCCTGTTAGTCCACTGATGTCAAACAGGAAATTTTTTAACATTGCATTTCCATTCACTGAGAGGTCAACCTGCAGATATAAAGATTTTGTATTATTGTTGCTTTGAATAGCAAATCAATAAAGTACTATAGGATGAACTTACCTCTGGGTGGAATTGTACACCATACAATCTCAACTTTTCATTCGCAATACCAGCCACAAAGTTCGATGACCTCGACACCACCTTGAATTGATCAGCAACTTTGTGTATACTGTCGCCGTGTGTAAGCAAAACAGACTGAACATTTTCTAAGCCCCTATCACGAGAAAAAAGATATAAAAAGAAATTGCAGTTTATCATCATTTTAACTGTGAATCAAAATGTTAAATCCATAATTTTTCAGCAGACATACTTGAATAAGAGGCAAGTTGGATCAACCTCAATATCAAACTGCCCATCTTCACGACCCTCTTTCCTTTCAACTTGTCCACCAAATTCTTTGTTTAACATTTGCATGCCATAACAGATACCTGCAAGTATTTGTAATTATCATCAAAACTATCACAATTGTGGGACATTACACAAAAGCTGTAGAGCAGGTCTTATATAATAATAGACACCCAACTTTATTCCTGGATCTGTACAATATCCACTTACCAAGAACTGGAATTCCTATCCTGAAGATTACTGGATCATATGTTGGAGCATCCTCAGCATACACTGAATTAGGGCCACCAGATATTATAACAGCCCTTAAAGTAATTAAAAATGGTTATTAAAAATAGTTAACTTTTAATGGTTTGATTTTAAATTGATGTTAAACAGTAGCAGAACTTACTTATATCCCTTGTCTCTTAAAATGTCAGCTGATGTGTCAAGTGGAAGAATGTCACTTTCCACATACAACTCTCTGACTTTTCTGTCAATTATTTTGCCATACTGAGCACCCGCATCTAATATAGCAACACGCTCTGACCCATGAGCTCCAT
Organism: Frankliniella occidentalis; assembly: GCF_000697945.3. NCBI lineage: Eukaryota > Metazoa > Arthropoda > Insecta > Thysanoptera > Thripidae > Frankliniella > Frankliniella occidentalis. The sequence goes on along the minus strand of NW_026267324.1, from coordinate 508,530 downwards.
TAGAGCGATGATCAATCGTACCAGCCTCGGTTTTCATGTTGTGCATATTCAAGCCCAATCCCCAACAGCACTGCAAAACCCAAAAATTGAAACTTTGCGTTAGATGGAGCAGAAACAAAATACAACCTCCCTATCAGCAAGCAGCCAGAAGACTGACTGAGATGGGCAACCTGATAGTCTATCCTGTTATGCAACTCTCATGGCCATCCAGTTGGTTACCACACTCCCATAAGGAAACTAAAGAAAAAAAGGCAACAGAATCCTAGAAAAAATCAGGATTTGTGGTTTTCCTTTTCTATTTTCAAAAATAAGTTGGATGGCTTTCTTCTGTTTTTTTTCCTTTGACAAAGGTATGAATTTGTTAGAATTTTAGGCTGATCAAAAATCAGTTGGGACAAATTATAAAGCACTAAACAGGAAGTCAATCAATCTTAAAAATCATTTAAGATGTATCAACATTAGTTTGAAGAATTACAAAATAATGGTAAACTTTGGAGTACATAATCTTTCAGTAATTCAGACGTACATTGACAAATATTGATATTCCTTCATGCTAAATTTTCACACATTAAGACATAAATTTGGTGTTGATTGCAAAGTAAGTAGGGTCAATGTTCGTAAGCAAAGGGATGACAAGTAGTTTAATTGAAACAGGTAATCAGAGCACTAACAAGGAAGCTGTTGTTGGTGTCCATTGGTAGTTCAAAAGCCTGGAGATAAGTTATGGCCAGACATGAGAAAATCCGCAGTAGTTGTGATCAGTACTTTAAATACTTTCAAAAACCAAAAAATGACACAGAGGCTAAGGCATTATGTCCCCTTCACACCATTACTACTCATGTGCTAAAAATAAGAGTGAAGGCAGGAGTGGCAACCCTACCATTTGACTAACCTGATATATAGTACCTGAAGAAGTAATGTGAGAAGCACAGAAATAAACACATAAGCTGATTTCTACTCTTATAGCAAACTAGACAACACACTGAATTTCAGAAACTAATTGAAACTAAGGCTTTAGATAATGGAAGCACAACAAAAATTCTTAGAATCATGACAGCAAGCGAATAATATGGTAGAGAGAGAAATGTATTAAAGGTCTGAAATTTAATTTTGAAATATAATGGAGGAAACAAACCACAAAAGAGAATAAAAACAAAACAAAACAGAAGAAACACTATGAAGGTGTGCAAAAGGAACATAACCAAATTCCAGCATGACAGATGAAATTTGTCAAGATACAAAATATTGTGAATCACTCTATCGTCTTGGTAGTGAGGTAAATTAAATTTAAAACAATCTTTTCAACACTTAATGAAACCAAAATATTGTGGGATTTAAAAGTAATTGAGTGTTTCACTTCAGACATGGGAGGATCAATATACAAGAAATTCGCTCCTGTTTAGCATAAGTGCAATGCCAGGGGAAAAGTGTATTTTCAGTCAATGACATGAATACACCCATTGTTCTTGGACGCGAATAAACGACAGGAAATATAACGGCTTAAAAATGCGAGAGCCTGAATGCTTGTCTGTCGTCCCAACCTTAATTGCGTTCTGCAAAAAGGTCTCTTTATAAACGGAAAGTAGGCTGGTCTAAACGCCGGGAGCTAAGGCGAAATTTCGAAAGGGTGATGGTGTAGCCGAAACAACATATATTCGACAGAAAATTATTATCAAATCAATAAGCGGCCGTGTAAGCGACCCACGTTCGCTGGCCGGAGAAAGAGGTTAATGGAACCACACTGTAGAGACATCATCCTTACCCCTGATCTAAAAGATCTACAATAATATCCTTGTGAATAAAAGCTACTCACCGAAAATAGTTATTAAAATTAAAACAAGCACTTGTGATGAAATTACGTCTTGTATAGTTTCACGTCAACCGCAACAACAAAATAAACCTTGCAAGATGGCACTGGGACCACTGAGCTGTACAGTAGTGCCAAATGCTGTTTATTGTCGTTTATAAGGTTTACCCAAACCACGTGAACATTTACTTATGAAAACAGAGGAGTATTTTCATGCGTTATTTTATTTGTTATTTCAAAATTGTTGTCTTCCTGCAAGAAATCATTTCAACCTGTTTGTTCGTCCATCCATCTCAAACGTTGGTCAGCCTGGATCACCGACAATGTTACCCCGCGTAAACTCAAGTGTGATGGGGGAACCGCGCCGGTTCCACAAATCTTTTGAACAAAACAAAAACACGCACAGTATGTAAGCGTATGTTCCTTTCGGATTATACAGCAAGTGTACACATCTTAACGTAGATACGATCAGTGGCCTACATTCGATTGAAGACAGAATTAATTTTGTATGAAACATCCAGCCGTGCGTACGGTGTTATTCTGCAAAACTGAATTGAATGAAACCGCAAACCAAAACTTGCAATGATGGTACCTCTGTTCTCTCTAACCAAAAACACGTTGCCCAGCAACGCAATTAGTAAGCTCAATTCTTTGAGCTCACCTCTATAATTTAATTGGGGAGGCAGCGAAGGGAAGAAATGGCAACTGTTAGAGCTCCGAATGTACGAAGCAAGATAATTCGTTCACACCCTCAAGCAGGTCCCGGTACTCCAATGAGTGTGACGAGACCTCTCCCTCATAAGGTACATGGCGATACAAAGATTATGCTCATTGAAAGGGATGCTTAAACGGCATGTTCTCCTTTTTATCCATAAAAAGAAGAGACAAGAGAGCAGCTTTTTCTTGGGATATCGATGTCAACTTTTCTTATCATTGCCACACCATGAGCCTATGATTCATAGCTGATTATCCGGCTTATCGGCCACTTAATTTATCATTAGACCTGTTTAGACACGTGATAACGTGATTCACGTTTGAATGAGTATGTAAAGGAGTTATGAGCTATCTTTTAAAAACGTCCCGCTAAATTTGTCATCTTTCTTTCCAAGCCGGATGTAAAGTCAATTGACCTTTACAAAATCCGAAATTGTTTAATGAAGGTAAACTAATGTTATGAAGAATTTTGTGACGTATATTTTTATTCTAATTAAAGGTGACACATTGTCTTCTGACTTTTCCACTACCGTGCGAAAGAAAACGTTTTTCTACCGCTCTCTTTGTCTTCGTAGTATTGAAGTGACGTCACGAGAAGAGGAAGGCGTCGGCCATTTTATAATCTTCGTCGCCGTTCTTTAGCGCTAGGGTGGGCAGGCTAGTATTTTTATATTTGTTTTAGCCTGTTTCGGACAGAATCAAGTGTGAGCCCATACCGATAGATCCGTATTGAATGCTATGTTTGTCATTGTATTTTAACAATCGCTATCTGATCCTGTAGACACACGTCATGGAGGAGAAAGCCTCGTTGAAGGAACTGGATCAGTGGATAGAGCAGCTCAATGAATGCAAACAACTCACGGAGAGCCAAGTTAAAACATTATGCGATAAGGTAAGTGCTGACTCTTTGTGTCGTATTTTTTTCCTTTGTCGCTCGCATGTGCGCACATTGCGTACGTTCTGTCGGCTTAAACTTGTTACACCGATGAGTGCCGCACCAGGCCTACTAGAGGCCTTGGATCGAAAATCCATCAGGGTGAAGCCGTGATGATAGGCTTACTCACAAAATGATGTAATTTTATGCCTGTAAAACCTTTAAGTAGGTAGGACTGTGCCACTTTTGTACATCTCCTAGCGATTGTACGTCAAAGGCGTTGATTTTGGTGGGAAATGTCACAAATGGCCTTCCATGTTGACAGGTTAGATTGTGCCTTGATAGTAACCCATCATTTAAAAAAAAAAAAATTAGCTTTTGAAAATTTAGCTTATTGCTGTTTTGTATCGCATTTTGATGATGATTGTGTCTAACATATGCTTTAGGGAAGTTCCATCTTCTTTTCAACCAGGTCTTAAGCGTCAGGTTTTGTTGTTGTTTTTACCCGCAATAAGCTTTTGTTTGTATTCAGCGGCATTCTGGACATTTGGTGTTTTGCTTATACCCACTTAAAGCAACCTCATCTTTCTTCTATGCACTTTTGACTTTCTATTGTCAATGAATATTCCATTTTTTTATTTCAGGCAAAAGAAATTTTAGCCAAAGAGTCCAACGTCCAAGAAGTGAAATGCCCAGTAACAGTCTGTGGAGATGTGCATGGACAGTTCCATGATTTGATGGAGCTTTTCCGGATAGGTGGCAAGAGTCCAGATACTAACTATTTGTTTATGGGTGACTATGTTGACCGTGGTTATTATTCTGTTGAGACTGTCACATTGCTAGTTGCTCTTAAGGTTTGTACCAAATTGCATTTCTAAATCTCATTTTCTTTCTCTGTGAAATCTGTTAAAATAAATATAATCTTATGGGTACAGGTGCGCTACAGGGAAAGAATAACAATTTTGAGAGGTAATCATGAATCACGTCAGATTACCCAGGTATACGGTTTCTATGACGAGTGCCTCCGCAAGTATGGAAATGCAAATGTCTGGAAATTCTTCACGGACTTGTTTGACTACCTACCACTGACAGCCTTGGTTGATGGACAAATATTCTGCCTTCATGGTGGCTTGTCACCATCAATTGACACACTGGATCACATTCGAGCTCTGGACCGCTTACAGGAAGTTCCTCATGAGGTATGTTTCTTCAAATAGATGAAAATAAGATTAAAAGTTTATGTGGAAAGAGTAATATCCTTAATTTCTATTTTTTGTTTATGTTTAGGGTCCCATGTGTGATTTGCTTTGGTCTGATCCGGATGATCGAGGAGGCTGGGGTATCTCACCCCGAGGTGCAGGTTATACCTTTGGCCAAGATATATCAGAAACATTCAATCACACCAATGGTCTAACACTTGTCTCCCGGGCTCACCAGCTTGTCATGGAAGGTTATAATTGGTACGTTAATACTTCTATGTATTTGTCACTCCCTTATGGGTTTTTCCTCAAGAAATTTTGTGTAATATGTTTTGGCTGGTTTGTTACAGGTGTCATGATCGTAATGTGGTTACTATCTTCTCGGCTCCCAACTACTGCTACCGCTGTGGAAATCAGGCAGCAATTATGGAACTGGATGATGCATTGAAATACTCATTGTAAGCATGAAACAGGTTTCTTTTGTGTCAAATCTTTTCAAACCTTCTAGGTTACTAACAATTTTGCCTTACTTACAGCCTGCAGTTTGATCCAGCACCAAGGCGTGGCGAACCACATGTCACAAGGAGGACCCCTGACTACTTTTTGTAGAGGCACAGCACTTCCAAAACTCCCTTGCAAGAGAGACTTTCAATAGTGGCATATATCCATTCAAGTTAAAGAGATGAGCACAGGAGTTCATGTACAGCTGTCTGCAGTGATGCTAGGCCATCATATGACCTAGAACACTTCATGTGATAGGGACTAAAATCACTGTTACATTGTTCTGCATCATTTGTTGCTATAAACATTGCAGTCCTTCTTCGATATCAAGAGGGGATAAACTTGAACCATGTGCATTGTTACATTTTAACATCTAGTTTTTTCTTTTCTTTGTAAGGGGTTGTAGATCATTTTGAACAATCCTGTTGTCTGAGAAGTGTTTCTGCCGTTAAAGTGCATCATTTAGGTGAATTTTATAGGTCTGAGTTTATCAAATGTGAGGACTATTTTCATTTATCTAGCATTTTGAAACGTCAGCTTTTTTGTTTTAAATGGAACTTTATTATAAAAACTACCTGGATTTTATTTCTCTGATAGCTGTGTTCTTCTGAAATGTAGGTCATTCCTGTTCTTGATGTTTATGTGTAGAAGCCATGTTTGAAACCTTAGTCTTGCAAACACTTTTAAGGAGGCCCAAGGTTTTGAACATGGCCCAGCTTGTAATGTTTAATCGAGGTTACTTTCTGTCTGTTATTTAAAGATCCCTGTTGGTCTCTCATATCTTTGATATTGACTGGAGTTAATACTATCTTGGTTCATAACATTTTTTTAAAAGTGTTCTTTTTTTTTTCCTTTTAATACCAACATTGGTGTTTGACTATTTACCTGGTGTGAATAGTAATAAAAAATTTGGTCTATGTCTCTCAAATTTTAAAAGGGAGAGTGGGCCAGTGAGAAATGACCTTGGTGAAATCATCTTTGTGTCATTGCTGTGCCTGATGGGCAAAGCGACTGATTGCAGCTGCCTAGCAATGGCGCTCAATGTTGATTTGCTTCATTATTAGTGTTAGCGTGCACAAGTGGAAACATATGCGCGTATTTGAGTGAGGAAATGTGGGAATGCGAGTTAGTATGTACGAGTTTGTATGTCGTGTGAGTGGCTCTGTATATCTGTGAAGAGAATGCTTGTTAGTGTAAACCATAAGAACATTTTCTTGAGGTGTTGCTCGTAAATTCTATGGGCCCTCTCTATTTATTGAAAGTGCTGTCTGAGGTATTACTTGTGGAACGTTTGAACTAAAGAATGTTTGACTAGGATTTGATTGAGGATCAGGTTGTTAAGTACCTACCAAATGAATAAGCCTATGAAATGTAAACCATCCCAATTTATTTATCTTGTAGCATTTTTCATAATGCCTCATGGTATTCACAATTTTATTTGTGTTATGCATCTATAGGGGACCATCTGCTAGGATGAGCTTTCCTCAGATCTTTTGTTTTAAACATACATCTTGGCTTTATTGTTTAAAGGAACTTTTTCTGTCAAGACAACATATCCACTTATTTCGATTGTGGGTATTATCCCCGCCCTACCCTTGGCTTCCTAAATTTTTACCAATCAAAATGACCTTAACTTTAAAAATTAAGCCCCTAATGATCAGAGTAGTAAAACTGACCCTGATTGTAGATATCAACACTCAAGCCATTAATTATTGAATTGTGATCTTTCAAGAATTAAGTCCCCATGCATTATTTCTAAAGTTATACAATCTCTTGGCAAAGAACAAATTAAATAGACTGGTGTTTGAATTGTTTGTGCTTGCAGCTCTAAAGAGATGTAAAGCTGTGTTTCCTTAAATAGAACACATGAAAAATGGTGGTGTTGCCTTTCACAACCTGTATATTTGAACAAACTGTTACTAGATCAGTATCTAATGATATCCAACATTGTTGGCAGTGTGTAGCTTTTTATCAAAATGTGCTTTGCAAAACATTCTTATTCTCAGACAATCTTTTTAAGCAAAATCGTAACACTAAAATAAGAACTTAATGTCAAATTGTCTTTGGGTAGGGTTATAGATTTGTTGATTTTATTTTGGCATGTGCATTTTTTGTCAAATATTATTTGGAGGGGCGTGTTTGTTGATTATTCTGAAACAATTCAAAAAAGATGTACTGCAGATGATGTGCTAACAAATAAATATTACTTCTCATTCTATCAGGGTTTCTCTTATTTTCTGTTCGTATGATCCAGAATTGTCTAATTAGGTCCTCCCGAATTGTGACTTCTGCAAAGGGTTCCACACTGAGCATTATGTGTAAAGATGTCTTTACAGTAACGTCCGTGGTTGCATCAGCAATCGACGTTCATCTAAGTGTTTCGTGAAAGTGGAAGGTGAAAATTAAAAATTTGTCCACTCCAGAGTTTTCAGCCGGGGACATGTCCCACATTGAGATGCCAGATCTCATAGGAAAGTCAGACTGTACCAAGTGATTCAGAGAAGAAGCAGGTGCGAGTTGGTTGGCCTACCTATGGGGCGATGATGCCTTACAGCGCGCCAGACGTGTCCGAATCACCCGGGCGTCAATGGGGCTGTCAAAATAAGATACGGTTTGGCCGACCGACCGACCGTCAACCTCGGAACGACCAGGACGACTGAAATATCGTGTTCGGGGTTTTCTCGCACGCTATTGTCACCATGGCACTTCCCTGGCGTTGCCGCCTG
>NW_026267324.1:494706-495259 GCF_000697945.3 Frankliniella occidentalis | reverse complement strand
ACAAAACTACTTTTGGTTCCGCCAGAAACCACCCCTGTCCAGAGACACTTGAGTTTTAAGGGATTGTCTTTTGAATCTGGCGGGCAGCGTACAACTGGCTGCCTACCTAGCAGCCGAGCCGGTACAAGAAAAACGGGCGTAACTCCCTTAAAATGGGTCTGCGAAGCGAAATTTCGACGGAGAGTAAGTAAGAGGGTGCTGTCAAACCAATCCCAACAATATCCGGCGATTTTCAAATTTCTCATTTATGGCCAAATTTACAAAGGCTAGCCTTCCCATTTTAAGCAAAACCCTGTCCAGACACACTTGAGTTTTAAGAGGTCTTTTGAATCTGGCGGGTAGCGTTCGATGGGCTGCCTACCTCGCAGGCGAACCAGGAAGTCTCCGGGCGAACCGGCGAACCGGTCCAAGAAAAACAGGCGCAACTCACTTGCAACGGACCGGCGGCGCGAAATTTCGACAGTTCGACATTTACAGCGATTTTCAATTTTTTTTCTTTTTTGGCAAAATTTACAAAGGGGTCCGGATTTCGATGGAGGAGTATTCGAATCGA
>NW_026267324.1:486897-490122 GCF_000697945.3 Frankliniella occidentalis | reverse complement strand
GGGTAGGCTATCCCGCCTCGCTTGTCCAGGATGTGATCCTTTGGGGATGCTTCGCTTCCCGTCCCGTGCATCGTTGTGTGGCTCCAGGCGGCAACACCAGGGAAGTGCCATGTGACAATAATGAAATGACCTGGATAATAAACTATCATGGGCGATCTGCTATTAATAATAATTATATTTGGCGACTTTTAAGAAATATGCACCAGCCGGGGTACACGACGTTTGGAGCCGAATCGTATTTGTCGTGGGAAGGGTGGAAAGGGGTCATCGGCGCTGCTCGGGAGGTCCCCAAATGACGTCTCCGGGCGGGGGCCCGGACGACATCGGCACTACCAGATTTGGACTCAGCGTGCGAGAAAACCCCCGAACACGATATTTCAGTCGTCCTGGTCGTTCCGAGGTTGACGGTCGGTCGGTCGGCCAAACCGTATCTTATTTTGACAGCCCCCGGAGGTCGATCAAAAGCCCCTGCTAGCGATAGAGGACGAAATAAGTGAGAAGATGTAACTGGTAACTCGAAACTTGTACCCTCAAGTCGTAACTTGTACCCTCAAGTCGTAAGTTGTACTCGCTACTCGTAATTCGCAACTCCCTAAATGTATACCTTCCCGGTACGGCTCTGAGCTTAGGTAGCCATTGACTCGTTGCCGCGGATCATTTCCCCCTTCTGGCCATGGGCCCTGAGAGCAGCCTGAGCTTACTCTAATGGACGATTTCAGCAGGCTCATGAAGTGAAGGTAGCCGTCTAGTGCACGGCTCTAGTAGATGTGTGCAAGATTGTCCGATTTGTCCTCCCGAACAATATAATTTCTTTTCAGAGGTTTAAATTCCAAGTTCTACAAACTAACCACAGATTAAGGATGACAAAAATGCAAACCCGTGTAATGAAAATACAAATTAAAGAACCATGACACTTCCTAAATGCTCGAAATAACTGGAAAGGGTTTGGTTTGGTACTTCCCTAAAATATTTGCGTAGATTAGTGTCAGTCTGATTGTTATGTTGATTGAGAGGGTTAGTATAATATGTAATTAAGAATATAATTGTTAATTTCTCATTTTCATTATTTAATAATTAGGAATACATATATGGAGTGTGAGTATCTGGATTAGACCTTGAACATCCATTTTCACTCCTCAAGAGTAACATAACATCTGTACATTGCATGATGTTCACAATGAGATTATTAATGGCATCATTAACTTAAACTTACAACAAATAAAACTCTTTCAGAAGTTTTATACAGGAAATCTTTAGAGGAATAGAGGATCTTCTTAATTTTTGGTCACAATTGAACAGTGATACCAACAGTTAACAGTGCAATGCATAGCTGTAGGTATAACAGAATATTAAAAGAAGTTTTCTGAGATAAAACAAAATCAAAACATATTACCATTGCTGGTAAACAGGTACCCACATGTATATGTACAAACAAGATCAAACAATAAGGTCTGGAATAACATTGTACCTAACATTCAAACAAAAAAATGAAATAAAACAGTATTAGAGTGCGAGTAAGGGAGAGTGGAAGTGAGTAATGACTGCTGAACTGCTTAAAGATTTGAAGGTATACTCAGTTCAAAGTACAGTTTAAAATTACCACTACAACAGAAGTGGGCGGTTGGTGATGGCTTAATGAAGATTAAAGGAAAACTAATACGGTAGTCCGATATTTCTTGAACTGGTTTGATATTGATACAACATTAATTCCAAAACCAACAATCTACTTAACACCAAACCTTCACCTCGTCAAAATTTGTTACTTGAAAATGAGCAATTAAGAGGACTTTGACAGTTTGGGGTGGTACAGAGATAGAAAGAAAGCAACTATGGAGATTATGTACAATGCCTGAGAGATGACCAATGTTTTAACAATCTAGTCTAAGATAAAATGCAATATTTGGATAAATTTTGGTTTCTTCTCATGACCTAAGGGCTCATTCTCTTCAAAAGAATAGGATCAATAATGAATAAGATAAAGGTTTTTTTTCTCCAACAAAACATAAAATTAAAAAATGTACAACATAAAAAGAAGGGGAAAATCACATCTTGTACTTTACAAAAGTATGTCTGAGTATAAACATGGGTATAAATTACTTCTTGGTCCAGTAAAGGGCTAATATAGACTTAACCGTAATATTGAACCTTCTAGCAGTTTTCAATATTTAAATACTAATCTGTACAAAACAAGTCCACATGAATGTGAGCGGACCAACAAACCCACTCCCCCTTGTCCATCTGTCTGACCGTCAGTCTGTCAAGTTTTTGTCTGTCTAACACATTTTAATTTTATCAATTTCTTTCTAAGCAAAGGAGAGAGGATAGCTAATAGCTATCTATTTAGCAGGCAAAGTTGCACTTGGCATTTGATATGGTATTACAAAAATAGCCCTCGGACAGATCTTGCCATGGCTTTGGTGAGAAACAGGAACACATGCTGCTGGAAGTAGACGCACATACCTTGTTTCGAGAGTGTTATGGCATGGTCCAAATTTAAAATAATATGACCAACTAACACATTTCTCATAGAAACTAGAATTATTTTCTAAAGGTATAACAATAAGTCATAAACACAATTTCACTCCTAAACATTCATTCAACTAAATGTTTTGACAGAAAATTTAACTTTGTTGCTGCTTTTCGGACAATCAGGTTATTAAAACAACAGAGAGAATAAAGACTAATGAAGATAGACTCAAGATCAACAGCAACATGAGTTGGTAAAACTATCCATTACCACATCAAGACAAGATAATTTTTAAGATTACAATAATAGAATAGAATACCTAATAGATTGGAGGAGTGTACCCATTCACACCTTTTCAACAAAGCTGACAGTGAGCCAAGTTATTTAGATCACGGGCATCATTTACTCGGCCTCAAAAAATAACTTACAATTTAATTGTGCGTGGAAATAACATTGAGCTACAGGAGAACACTAACCTCCTACAACAATATCCGGAATGGAACAATTCAATATTGCGGGCCCGAAACAATCAAGCACTATACCTTGCGATTAATATGGAAAAGCGGCGATGTCCACTCTAAGATTCTGATTAAAATCCTATGCTTATCAGTTATATGAGTAGGTATTATCAGTATTTGGCAGAAAACGCCGATCCTGACACCGTTTTCACTGTTTGTTTACGTTTCCATAAAGGCGCGGGAAATGCGCGGTGGGGGTGGGGAGGAGGAGAGGGGTAGGGGACGCGGCACGGCAAAGGG
>NW_026267324.1:485878-486847 GCF_000697945.3 Frankliniella occidentalis | reverse complement strand
GGCAGCCCATCGTACGCTGACCGCCAGATTCAAAAGACCACCCTTAAAACTGAAGTTTCTCTGAAAAGGGGTGGTTTTTAGCTGAACCAAATGTAGTTTTGTGGTCCCCTGGGTCACCTCTGTCGATTTGACTACTTTTCCGTCGAAATCCGGACCCATCAATTTTCGCTAAAAACACAAAGGCTATAGCCTTTGTAAATTTGGCCAAAAATGAAAAAATTGAAAATCGCTGGAAATGGTCAGGATTAGCCCGACAGCATCCTCTTTCAATCCCTCCGTTGAAATTTTACGCCGCCGGGCCATTTTAAGTGAGTTACGCCTGTTTTTCTCGGACCTGCTCACGGCTCGCCCGCCAGATTCAAAAGACCACCCTTAAAACTCAAGTTTCTCTGGACATGGGTGGTTTCTGACGGAGCCAAAAGTAGTTTCGTGGTCCCCTGGGTCACTACTGTCGAATCGACTACTTTTCCGTCGAAATCCGGACCCATCAATTTTCGCTAAAAACACAAAGGCTATAAGCCTTTGTAAATTTGGCCAAAAATGAAAAAATTAAAAATAGCTGAAAATGATTGGAATTGGTCTAGGAGGGTCGCCTTTGACCTCCTCTGTCGAAATTGCGTGCTTCCTGCCTCTTTTGCATCCTGTTTCTTCGACTATAAAATTGCGTCTTTGGTTTGTTGCAGGAAGATCGGCCTGGAGGTGCACCTGTCCTGGACATCAGCCGTGCTGCCCATGGAATCATCAGATATAAGTTGAGTTGGCGTCACAGTGACCCGCGTAAAAAACTTATCCGTGTTTTGGACGCATTTTCGTCATTTTCCACCAGTCTGATAACGACCAGCATACTACAAATATACGACGAAGTATCGAGGTATTCCGTCGTATTCCAGTTCGTTTGCCGCCGTATCTGGGTCGTGCGGTGGTCGTGCCACTGGTCAAATTCACGACGAGAATGCGACGAGAAAACGG
>NW_026267324.1:469533-477958 GCF_000697945.3 Frankliniella occidentalis | reverse complement strand
TTTTTGTATTTGTAAATACTATAACGGGGGAGAAGAGGGGAAAAACAATCATAACAAGAGAAGGACAGCCTAAAAATTGATCTACATTTGCTTACAACATGACTTTTATCAATACATACACATAACTCTGCTCATGTAACACCTAGTAATACTTAAAATTGTAGGAGAAAATTTACAGTTATAACTGAATTTGAGACTGCTTTTTCTATCTCATACCTACATTTCATCCATTGCAACGAACATGGAAGCTAAGTATACATTCACAGAGGTGAAAAGTCTACAACTAGAAGATGTGAAATTACAGATACACTCGCCCTTTAAGAAAAATTTCAGTGTCAGATTTAATTCATCACAACCTCACTATATTTTTGATGATCTCTTCACTCTCCTTGTAGAATGTGTAGTACAATAAAAAGTGTTTTCTGGACAAGAACCAGGTGTTGCCCATAAGAGATGCAGACCACAACTTTACAAGGTTGTCCCTGAATTCACCTGCTTTTCTTCATCACAGCATGAACGCTATCCAGTAAAGGATGAGGTTCCAAAGGTAAGCAGATAGTTTCAGGGCAGTGGCTATGTGGGTTTGTTGGTCTGGTCCATAAGTCAGTGGAATGACCAACCCAGCCTTACTTCACTGTTGAGTAGGTTTGAGGTTGAGCATTCTGGTTAGATGCTACCCACGAACTGAACACATCTCTGAAAGATATAAGGTTAACAATTAAATCATTGCTATATTAAAACAGACAAAACATTCAAATGGGCAAGTGAAGTACTTACCGACAATGGCTTACAACACATTCATTGCTGCAGTATTCATCCTCCCATTCATTGTTAGGAACTGCAACATTAGGACACCCATGTCGAATGCATGTTGTCATATTTTGCTGATCTTGAGGAGCTGCAGGGTCACATGGCTGCTGGTGGTGTTGAGGGGGTTGCTGCTGTGGCGTTTGTGAGGAAGGCTGCTGTGATTGAGGTTGCTGTTGCTGCTGGGGTGGTGAGTGCTGTTGAGGAGATGGTTGGGGACTTAGATGTTGAGGAGGGTGCTGTAGCTGCTGCAGCTGAGGCTGTACATGCTGCGACGGGTGAGAAGACATGGGCGCTAAAGGTTGCAGTTGAAGTGTTTGCTGAGGTGGTTGCTGCATATATCCTACAGGACTCAACTGACCCATATGACCCATGTGACCAGGACCCATTGGTGAGCCAATCATACTCTGTAAAACATAAAACATGTTGGAATAAAATAACCTTCTACAATGATAGATAGATAGATACCAATTTAGATTATAATCTAAGATTGAAATGTTAATGCTTACCGTCTGGGGAGGAGGTTGCCTAGGTGAAAGCTGTTGAGGAGAACCATTAGTTGGCTTATTCATTCCAACCATTTGGTGGTGTTGAGGAGATGCCATGGGTGGAGATGACATTTGAGTAGCAGGTGGAGAATAACCTGGGTATCCACCAGAACTAGGAGGCTGAGGACCACCATACCCTTGTGGTGGGTGTGATGAATATCCCCCACTATATACATTATTACTTTCTTGATCATTCGACCCCTGCAACAATAATGTACATAAGAAATTCAAAATACAGTATCATCAATTTAAGAAAAACAGTAAAACTATTGGGACATGTATTAGAAACTTCAGGTGGTATAAAACATATAATACACATGTCATTTAAATAGTATGTTCTATATTTTACCTTGGACAAAAGACTAGCACGATACGCAGCCAATGCTTTTAGATAGTCTTTTTTTGCTGCCTCCGTCCTTTTTTTATAAACCTATGTAAGACACAGATCATTAATAAATATATTCTATATGGTACATACGACACAGGCAACCAATTAAAGAAAACAAAGAAAAATGAAATCACAGCAAAACTCACATCTTTATTGTTGGAATCAAGTGCATCCCACATTGATGCAACTATTTTGGATACTTCTCCAAAACTAGCATTAGGATTAGAACCTTTAATAGCTGCTTGGGTGTCCCTGAAGAAAAGGGCATACGCTGAAACAGGCCTGAAACAAAGATAGACAGACTAAATTAATAATGGAAATTAATATTGGTGAAGATAAACTATAAATGACAATTTGTGACAAATAACAATTTCCCTGAAGATAAAAATGTAATTTAAATTACAACAGGCAAGATAACTAAAAAGTTGCTGAAATGATCAAATTTATAAAAATACATAAAATCGGATGTAAATAGGTTGGAGGTACGCCAGAAGCATTTTATATTGCTAGAACATGTCTTTAGCTTAGGGCCAAGTTAGCCCCAGATGACTGTATTAAAATGAAGTTAAAGAACGCTATTGAATCTACATTTCAACTAAGACACTTACTTTTGAGGTTCATTAGGGTCTCTTTTCTTCTTCTTTTTTTGAACTTTAGGTTTCTTTTGAAGTTTTGATTGATCTACAGGCTCAGGTGATGGTCGTTTGATGCCACCCATCTAAAAAAAGGAGGGAGAAAGTACTTTTAAAACATTGCAGCACAAAATACTTTGACAGAAAATATTAGATCAATTAAGTTTGAACACAACATGTGTTAAGAGCAGTAAGAAAAAACAAAAAAAAAATCCTACTCACCATTGCAGCACTATCATCACTATCTTCACTAGTTGTTGTGTTGGGAGGGCTATGTCCAGGTGCTGGGGCAGGACGACCATACTGAGGCACTCCAGGCATACCAGACATGGGTCCTTGTGATATTTGACCAGGACCCACTGCATGACCATGAGTCATCAGCATTTGATGATGGTGCTGTTGCTGCTGCTGCAGCATTAGCATCTGCCCATCTTGACCAGGAATGTATGGTGTTTGAGGACTTCCATAATTAGAACTACTGCAAGAACAAAAATTATCAATACTCTGCCACCCGGTGATATTAAGTTGTTACATTTGCAATTTAAAATACCTACCCTACACCTAAGCCCATTTGATGGTCGTTGGGACCAGAAAGGTATAAAGGCTGCTGATATGATGAATGCTCCTGTAAGAGCCCATCACTCATCTAAAGGAAAAAAGAAGCCATAAATAATTATGTCGAAAGATAAAAAGTAACAGGTCCAACAAATGTTAGCACTGACATAAGACGGATTTCAATTAGCTAGAGAAAGCAAATGGTCAAAATAAACACAAATTAAAAATAAATAAATATGAGCACAATTGTTACCTGGTGTTGGTAGGACATTGCGGGTAGTCCAGATTGATGTGGACTGTGTGCTCCTGGTGGGCCACTATGTTGCCCAAGGGACTGGCTGTGTGGCTGCCCAAGCTGTTGACTATGAGGTTGGCCGTGATGTCCTCCGTGAGGGTTTATGGGTGGGATATCAAACTCCTCGTCACCAAAACTCGGCGTGTGAAACGTCTGCAACAAGGAAAAAAAAGGGTGTTTGTTATTAAAATTGCTCAGATGAAAGATATCAACTACATCTAACTTTTTGACCAAATGGCCATAAACTGTGCGAAAACCAAACAAATCGCCAATATGGATTAGTAATTGGTCCACATAACCTAGAAATTGAATTGATAAGTTTGACGAGGAAGGACGTGTTCATCAACAAACTGATAAGAGAACGAGGCGATGCGAACGTTTAAAGGTAAAAGAAGACATGGCCCAGAAATTGATTACACAATCAAATAAACCGGCATTGCATAGGTTGGGAACTTACATCTATAGAACTATTTCTTATACTCTACAAACACTGAATAAGGTGTGTCCAAACACGAACCCAAACACACAGCGATTATGTCACTCTCCAAGTACTGATAAAACGATGTCGGATCTGGATTTAGCCTTCACTCAATTAAAAGAATAACGCGCTAAACCACAACCAGCCATGTTTTGAAACAGTCACTGCCTTACAGAGCACGGCGCAACCATCCGGCCGTCGCCAGCACCGTCGACATTCTTTTGTTTACGGCGGGGCGGGAACGGCGGGAAGCGGGAACACCCGCCTTGCCTGCTTTTGCAAGCTTTTGCCACGCCCGATTTAACTTGAGACCCGGGGTAAAAAACTTTTTGACCATATCGAAGCAATGTGCCATCATCAAAAAATGAAATTAACCCTTTTATCATGGAATGTTGTCACCTAAGGGGTTTGATACTTGTTGCGCTGATAGTACATTAATAATGATTCGATAAAATAGAGAAATAGAGACAGTCTTGGTGACTGTATAAAAACAATTCACGTTAACAGATAGACGATCACTAGCTGGACAGCTCCATGCTACGGTTATTTTATAATAACAAGTAAATTTAACTGACTGAAGGTCGAAAACCAGTCGCTCCAGGTAACAGCTGGCAGATGCTGAGCCTGTATCGGCGGCAGCCGGGCGGACGAACAAGGTCCCGTCCCCGTCCAAACCGTCTAAGCTCCCGAGGCACGCGCCGATCCCTCGACTCGAGTCATAGGAGGACACGCCCTGCAGGACCATCGAGGGAAACCCCTGAGAGCAGACTGTGCTTCGGCCGCCATTCTCGCAGTTTTCAAAACGTCGTCGCCCTGATCCGCTCGACCTCTGATGACCCGACGGGGAACGTCCGGGGCCTCCTGGTCTCCCCCAAGCTGCTTAGGCTAGTCCCCGCCGCCGCCCGCACACATAGGATCGAGTTCTGTGGCGACTTAAAAGAAACCGCTCAGTGGGAGGAAAGCAGTGAAGGTGCAGACCGCCGACTACAGAAAGGCCAGAAAGGCATAATTCTGCTAGCATTCCTATCCTGAGCGGGAGGGACATAAAGCGCCCACTGTAAAGATAAGGGCTCATTTTTGAAACAGGGTTCGTTTGGCCTGGCAGACGGATAGACACGCAGGGGCACAATGACCCTTCTCAATTCTCTTTCTCCCCCCCCCCTTGGCCTCCCTTCCTCCCGCCCCTTACCAACCTCTCCCCTTTACTCCTCGTTCCTCGCCGTCCCCTTCTCTCCCTCGTTCTCTATGTTTATCCATCCATCTAAATTCCCATTCATCGGCCACTTGGCTGACAGCCGCAATGCATTACTGCTGCCCCCTCCCCTCGCGGGTGAGTGATGTCCTTACATTCAAGATGATATCGAAAACACATCCCCGGGAAAATGGAACGGATAAAATTGGATGACGGAATAAGGAGAGGGGAGTGGGAGGAGAAAAGGGGGTTTCAGAGAATGAGGTGGAGTCAGGAGGAGTGATTGCCGGGACAATCGAAGAGATCGGAGAGAGGGACTCGCGTTATATTTTTTAAACCTGTCTCACCTCCCAATGGGCTCTCGCGTAATCATTTCCATTCCCACGTGAGCAAAAAAATAAAAAACAACAACAACAAAACAACGGGAAAGTGAGAGCTCTATTGCCAAATGCAGCTGCAATAATCAAAGTCGCACTGTAAACCCAACTGAGTAAATAGTACGTACTTCCTTGTGTGTGCTTTCAAGCACACACAAGGAAGTGTGTGCATGCCACGGCACACCCTAGGAAGTGTGTGTGTGTGTGCCATGCATGTACACACTGCCTAGTGTGTGCTATGCCAGGCATACACTTCTTTGTGTGGCCTTTCAAGTGCACACAAGGAAGAGTGTTCTATGCACACAGTTGGGTTTACAGTGCGATACAAACAACGTGATATCAAAGTATAATATCAATTGTGTGTTCACAAAGAAATGGTAAGAGCCAAATCTAGAGCACAACACATGATTACCGCTGACCACAAAACCTAGAATTTTGTAACACCACGCGTGTTTTGAATTTTGCTTTTAACAATCCAGGATATAACGAAAATAAAGCTACAAACGTGGCAATGTAGCGGCCTTAATACGCCATGCATATCGACATTTATTCATACGGAACGCGTTTCTCCTCCTGTTTTCATTCCCAACATTTCATTGAAACCCCGTCCTCCTCCCCCATCATTTCGTTCCCCTTTCCAGGCAGAGGGGGAGGAGAGGGAGCAGGGCGATAGGAGAGTAACGAAGATATAGAGATAGACTGTCCCCTCGGATGCGAAGCATAACAATGCGCATGGCACTGGAATCTACTATAAAACGCCTCATCCCTTCCAATGCCCTGTTAAACCTTTATTAAGAAATTTTTTGGCAGCATTGTGAAGGTTTAGATATCTTCGCAATACGAAGAAATGGTTCGTACGACAAATTTCTTTGTAAAGCTGCGAGCAAAATGCAGCCAATTTCATTCCTTTGGTTGTGCAAACCTTTATTTAATTTTCCAATTTGTAGAGAGGGGATCAGCCGTGTACACGCGCGCCGGCAGGCCGCTCCGCTCAGATCACTAGATTCATCAGCCAGTTTACCGGAATTATAATTTATCATCAAAACGTGGATAAAAATGCAGAAAGTGCGTTCAAAGCAACCGGCTCCCGGGAAACACAATCAACTTCATGGCGGAAGAGAAAGGCAGGCGGGGGAATAACGAAACGGATAACGTTCTCTTTTTCTCACTCCCTCTGAGTTCGTTTCCCTTTCTTTCATTATGCATGCACACCGCGAGAGACCTCCTTTTCAATCTGGCCTCTCGAGAGGAGGGTGGGGGCCAGCCAGTCAGTTATACATCCCGTCCCAACAGCATTTCGTCAACTTATGGGCAGCGCGCGTCCCGCGCGGCCCCCGTACTGTCGCCGAGCATTCCCTCACGTGTCTCACCCCAGCAGCCAAAGTGACATGAGCAGGGCACGCGAGCGATGGCCTTGACATTTGCCCAAATCTCCACAACCAGCTTATCCTCTCATTTTCCTTCCACTTCCTTCTTTTTCGCGCCCCGCTTCCTCTCTTCCGCTCCTTATTTTTCCCTTCCTATCAGGACGATATGACGACACGTGCCAACCGGGGGCCTCTTTTTCCGGATGACGGTTAATTTTTTGAACAACGCCACGACGTCAACAAAACAACAACAAACACCAACAGTGGCCACCCAGCATGTGAAGCATTCCAGAACGCTCAGACGTGTACTTGGACGCCCCATGCTGTATAATGGAAGGAATCAATACTTCCCAATCTCCCCTCGCTGCTCTTTACCCTTCATCTCTCCTCTATTTCACTTCCCCGCTCCCCCCTCAGGCTCCCTTCACCCTTCCCACCATTGCCTCCCACCCCCCTCAAACCATTTCACCAGTTTCATGCATGTTTATACACCCCTTCCCTCCTACTACATCCCTCCCACTCCATAAACTTCATCCCCCTTTTCGTTCCGATTCCACCACATTGCCCAGTATTCTCTCTCTCTTTCTCTTTCTCTCTCTCTTACACACACACTCACAGAATCAGAGCGAAAGAGACGTGTAGACCCCTGATAAGAGGAAGGAAACAAGTTGACTTTATAGAACCCTTTTCGGGTACTTTATTCGGAGCGACTTTTGACAAACGTTTCAGCATGGCGAACTTACACAGCCTTCAGAGACGCTGTCACTTTGCCTCACCTGCCCCCTCCTTTCCTTCCCCCCATTCGCGCAGCCCTGCGCGCTTTTATGGCAATTTATTTATGTATTCCGTCCTTTGAATGGATCCTCTGTCTCTCCCACCGCACGTTTCAACCGTCTTGTTCTCCCCTCCCTCTCTCTTCGTTTGCTTTTATCTCCCACGTTACCCTCCTTATATATTTCCAAACAAAGAATTCCACTCCTTTGCTCAAATTGAAAAACCGAGTCGGAGATCGGCTGCTGTTTCACGCGGTGTACGTGTGTGTGTGTGTTTGAGTGTGTGCGTGTGCGTGTGCGTGTGCGTGCGTGCGCGCGCGCCTGTGCGTGCCTCCGCTCCCTTTTCTCTCCCCTTGCGGCCACATTGTTAATGTGATAGCTGACATGCAAACGAAGTCGAATGGAATATATATTGATACGCACATCGACGCACATGTGAAAAAAACATAAAATATGTTTGGTATAGCAATTTTTGAACCATATATTCACGAATTGCATTTCTGAGAAGACTCAAATCCTATTACCGACTTTACGACTCCTTTGTCATTCCTGCTGCTTAAAAATCTTTATAAAATACTAACAACCCTTTTCACCGCACTTGTGCGAAATGATTTTTACAGTTCTGACAAACGTACACACATCGAATTCTGCTGTGTAGGTATTTAATGAAACTAAATCAGTCCAAAGTCTGAGAATGAAATCATAAAAAATGGAAAATTTTACGAAACAGCACTGATCCCGCAGTGCTCAACAAAATGAAGCAGTTAATTTACTGTGAGTCCGGGCAACTACATTTTAGTAGTATAGCTCTGAATCACGCCAACAAGTTTGCGGGTTTGCCTACTCGCTCAACCGGTAGGGCGAAGGCGCCGTGTCCGGGTAGGCAAATGTTCTATCGCCCTGACACATGGTACAGCAGCAGATGACCCTTAGGGACCGTACATATACCACGTGGACAAAAAGGGGGGGAGGAGGGGTTCGCAAAAATTCCACGATTTTCCACAGGGGGGAGG
>NW_026267324.1:462827-466953 GCF_000697945.3 Frankliniella occidentalis | reverse complement strand
GGGGGGGGGGGGGTAGGAGGAAAAAATACTCTTGCACAATAATTTAGTGGCCATTCAAAGCAATCTTCCCAAAAGGAATAATGGAAGCTGGCGGCGGCGGCGTGCAGACCATAAAAACAAAAAGTGAACATAAGAAGTTGAATTACAGCGAATACAGGCTTCATATAATGCGAACAAAAAATCAAGGAAGATTTAAAAGCAGAATATCTCTGGTTCACGTATATGCCGGGAACAAAGAGCTTCGAAGAGGAGAAAACTTTCAGCACCGCAACAACCGCGACGGTGAGGACTACAGATTTACGTCGTTGGAAAGTGGAACATGTTTTCTCTCACGAAGCGAACTATCTCGTTAAGTCAGCTTTTTCTTTCCCTGTGGCAACATCATCATCATTATCAGCATCATCTCTAACGTAAATCAGAAACTGATCTCTCGCTATTTCACATCGTTAGTACAAAATAAATGTTGCAACAATCAGTAGAAAAACAAACTACTATTTTTTTGCGTTTCCTTTTAAGTCCCCTGACCGAGCTGTCGTGCGCCGTTACTCACGCTACACACCTGTCATCGCGATAAAAAGAGGACGTACTTATCTCTCCAAACAACAATTACACAAAAACTCGAAAGGAAATATCTTAGAGTGCAAAAGACAATACAAAGGCCATACAGAACGTTAGCAGATACCAAGAGATATCCGCCGCGAACAACGCTGATAGATTTGCGGTTCCGAAGATGCCAAACACGATAACAAGACTTAAAGCAAGAGTCATCCTACACAACATCTGACATGGTTCTGTCTCGTCAGCAATTTTACACATAGGGGGGTTCCTGAAAGTCAACTCGTATTTTCCAGTGAGCACACGGCGGGACGAGTGCCCTTGTGGAGGTCGCGGGGGAGGCCAGAGGTCCGCGCAGCACAGGGGCCCGGCCGCCGGGAGGCCGTGAGGGTGTCCTCTCCCTCTCTCCTTAGGCACACGCCTCGCGCCACCGAGCCACTGACCCCGGAAGTCGAGCTATCCGCGTAGCTCCGCCAACGCAGCAGCGAGCTAGTTTAACATCGCGGCACATCCGCCCTCCACATCCTGGCTGCAGCCCTAATCGACAGATGACGCACGTTTTCATTATTTCATGAAATAAAAATAAGGACAGAGTGATAAACAACTTCAGCCCAACGGCAAGCAGGTCGGACGATCGAGTTGTTGCTGCTGCTGCTTGCTGTTGTTGTTTCTACGAGGGGGGAAGTCAGGGCTGACGTGAGAAAAAGTATTAACATATTATTTTCCCTTTTCTCTCCCCCTTTTCTCAGGGGCAATATAAGAGCGCGAGTGAGAACACGTCCACGCCCCTCTCCGCCCCCCCCTCCACACCTCTCTGTGAAGGCCGCGACGCGTTACGCCACGTTCACCATTTCGGATGAGATTGACTGATGGTTTCTCCAGGTCCGCTCCCAGGACAATAATATTAATGTAGTTTGACAGACAGGCACAAAGTCCACTTGGCGAACCTATCAGCTCACACTGTAAAAAAACTTAGGAACTGAATGCTTTGCAACTTTACAAACAATATTCGTTCCAACACAGTGAGCGTTCAATCTAAGGAAGTGTTCAACCGAGGAGTTGCACACGTGCAAGTGCACGCCTAACGAGTTGAACACTTGCAAGTGTACAACTGCGGACTTGCACACTTGTATTTAACTTGCAGTTGCACACTTGCAAGTGTTGAGCAGTTGAACACTTGCAAGTGTTGAGCAGTTGAACACGTAGTTTATCAGTGTAGATCGTAATACAACGCTTCAATATCCTTCGTAAGCAAAGAAGGTTTTGGTTTGTATTACGAACCTATTGTTCGTAAGCAATTTAGAATGCACTACACTTTTCTACAAATTGGCAAAAAAGCAACTGAATCAATTTCGGATCAATTTTTTGATCTTAACGGATATTAACTTCTAACCCACAGAGCAGTAACAGAAGAGGTGCTAGAAAATAATTTTTTTTTTAAATTGACACTCCAAAATATTTTCTACACCACCAGAACGGTTGTTTCAAGGTACTCAGCATGTGGTCGAACACAACATACTCAGTCTCCCCCGCAAAAAAAGGAAAGAAAAAGAAGTTTCTATGATTTTGAGAAAAAAAGGGGGTTCTCACACTTTGGCCGTTATATGAAACTCCATACAGATGGCCGATCCGAACTAAGCACTGATCCGAATTTGGTTCAGTCGCTCTAACCAGGAAAACTTTATGCCTTACACGAATAAGAAATAAATTTCAATTCTGTGCTAATCATTTTACCTGGATAATTTCACAATGGAGCCAAAAATCTTACTGGATGTAAAAAGATTTAGCTGTACAGCTAAGTGGCATTTAGCTACAGGGTTAATTGGAGGTGCGACTACCTTTTCAGTTACCCAAGCGCTAAAAAATTAGCAGAGGATCGTTTTTTTCTGCGTGTAAGACGTATCAGAGCGTGGCGATGCGTGCCGATGTAATATCACCGCAGACCGAGAGAATTTGTAGAATGAAAGAGGCAGGCAAAGGATTTTAAAATGTCGAGAACAGCGGCAAAATTCGCATAATTGGAGGTGATCCGTGGCAAACTTTTAACTTATGACTGAGTGCACCTTTTTAGCAAACAGTACTAGTTTTCAGGAGCCACCTAAATGAAGTAAAGCACGGTAAACCTGCCCGTTTGACCAGGGGTGAGTTGAGTGTCGAACCGATCCTTACATGTGTCAAACCGCGCATCTCAGAGTTAAACAGGACCCTCCCATCCCCCATGTTCAGGTCATTTCAGCCATAAATTTATACCTATGGTCATAAACCATACTACGCACGACTCCAAAGGGAGAAGGTAGAAGAGAGGAGAAAGGGAGGGGAAAGAGAGGGGGGAAAGGGGGGGGGGGTAGTTGGAGATATGATAAGAAATAAAAGGAGAGTTACGACGTATTAAAAAATACTACCACACTAACTCTTCGTTTCTAGGTTCTCTTTCCCGCATGATATTCTCCTCCCATTTATGATTAATTTATCAGGATGGCCTCTTTCCCCGCCTCTCCCGATCTCGCTTACTTTATTCACCAATTCTCTGATGCTTTCTGATTAAACAAAAAAAGGAGGAGAAAAAACATCATCGTACACCGAACACGACGAGCACGAGGCAACGAGCAGACGGAATTTAAAAAAGGATACAACTTCGAATTCGTATTTCTTGTTTCTTTTTTCATGCTTTTTGGTGTCTTTCTTATTGTTCGTGTTCTGTTTCTGTTGGGGACGGGGCTTGCGTAACAGATTGGAGCTCTGCTGAAATAGGCTCGGCATCCTTTCGCGTGCCAAGGAAGGAAAAAAGTTTCTAAAATAGGAGAGACCCGTTAGATAACATACGTTGTGAGACGTGATGAAATCGGCCACATTAACATGAGTACGAGCCAAGCGTAAAAAAAGATATAGGAAATGAATAAAAAACAGGGACAGAAAGGAAAAAAAAAACACAGGTGCAGGTAAGGTTTTGAACGACACACCGATGACAAACCAAGCAGTGCGGTGCGATCAAATTTGTGATTCAGATGACTATACAAGCTGGAGACAGAGGTATAAAGGGGAGAAGCGGGTGGAGAGGGGGGAGGGAAGGGGGGGGGGGTGCAAAGCGGGGTCAGAATGCAACGGGGCAAGCAAAACAACCAAAGAGAGTCGAGTCGAGACACGAATTCAAACAACTTTTGATACGACAAAGATACGACAAAGAGATACTTGAAATTAACGACAAGCGAGTGGGTGTGGGAGGGAAGGGGCCGAAGCTTCTAGAGTTTCCCAACCGTGGTAGACCCCGAGATCAGCGACCTCAGCTGGAAGATATTGACACCGCCCTCAGCCCACTCCGCAATAATGAATACTGATTATTTTTGGACTCTCACATTTGTGCATTGTTAATAAAAATGCGACGGGGTTTACACCTATCAAAAATTCCGGTGTCTTGAAATAGAGAAATATGACTGTTAAGATTTTCAAGAAAGCAAGTACTTTTGTTGTCTTGAAAGAATATTCCATAGTAGTTTTTGTATATAATATTTACAAAATAATAAAACACAGGGAGGAATTTTTATTTCTCCTTCGAGCATGAGAGGGTACGTTG
>NW_026267324.1:451765-453972 GCF_000697945.3 Frankliniella occidentalis | reverse complement strand
GGGGGGGGGGGGGAGGGGAGGTATCCATGGCCTAGCTCAGGTCAACCAGGCCGGCCCAGGTAATGGTTGCAACAGATGGCGAAGGAGTATCCCTACTGCAGCCCTTCCGAAATCACTCTGTATCAGCGTGTGTGTGTGTGTGTGTGTGCGTGCGTGAGCCTATGCAGGCTATCATCGCCGAGAAGAGAACAGATGGTCGGAGCCGCCGCTTTGGTTGCGCCCCACAACAGCCGGGCCGACCGCCGGGCTGAAGGAGCAGCATCAGTACGCAGCCGCGCGCAGCCTATTCCCGACTCATTCATTGGTAAAAACAAGGACTTTGGACGGCTAACTTGTCAGCTGACAAGAGCAAGCAGACTATCATGCACGCATTGAAATTACTGTCACTGGTAAAGCTACATACCGTGGTGGTCGACGTCACGCAAGAGGGTAAAGCCCACAAGAAAGCATTATTACTTCGCTCAGCAATAGGTAATTCAACACTAGAAAAGTGCCTCAAACTTTTCCTCGAACGACATAATTCCATACAAACAGAGATTTCTTGTTAAACACTGCCAATTATTTCGAAGCCAATTTCTAAAACAAGTATGCAGAGACAGGCTGAAAAAGTTTCAGCCTTGACTTGGACCCCCACAACAGCACAAAGAGGGTTCTTTGAAACATTCCCAACAAAAAGTGCGTCGTTAGGCGTTCGACAAAAACAGACGGTAATGACACAGTCATAAAGATGGCTGCCACCGGTATGGCGTTGAACATGAGTTCCACCAACTCGGAAAACTAGTCGACTTTGAATCAACTGTCGACGTCGTTGCGCTGATGTGTCAAGGCTAGCGACGAGCATCGATCCAACACCGGGCAGCAGGGCATTAAGATGGGAGTTTATCTCCCCATCTACCTCCCCTTTCTCCTCCTGTCTTCATACAGCACGGCTGGCAGTAACGAGTTTCCAAAAGCCTTTCCAACTCCTGACACGCGCGCAGAAAACAGACACAAACTGACACAAACTGACACACACATACACACACCCACACACATACACACACACACAGTCGCGCGTAGAACGCGGAAACTAAAGAGAAGTCACGAGCACACTTTTGTGTAGTTGCCATAGCAGACAGCCCGACATACAGGCAGACGCATTGACAGACAGAGCACATCGAATCCGAAGGTAGCAAGTCGTGAGTCGGCATAAAAGAGACGCGTTGTTCTAACGACCGAAATAACTCTCCAGCATGTATTGCGATCGACAGGAAGCAAGGAACAACCAGATAAAAAATAAGACGGGAAGCGGGAATGAAGCTTGGTAAGGGACGCACCCTTGGAGAAACTGAAACTCCAAACTCCAAAAAGGAACGATTTATAGATTTAGGATGTTCATTAGAAAAAGAGTTCAAAAACTTTACTTTAGCTTCGGAGCAAGAGCACAAACCAGGGTAAAAAAAAAACGGTGAATTACTTTTTTGAGTGATTCATTCAAAATATGAGATTTTTAAGACATACTCTGTTTTAACCATTTATGAAGAGTACTTGTATGATTATCAGATCACAAAGTTCATGCTTCTGACACCGAGACACAGATAGAACAGAAACTGAAAAGATTTTGGTTCGAGGGAGATACCTTGGTGAAGTTCGTCTTGCCTCGGAGAAAACATCAATGCAAGATTTCTGTGCATTATTATGACAAGAACTTAAGCTTCAAAAGTATGTACATGGTACAATTGTTATAAGCAAAGTACTGAAGCCCAAAACCTCCACAAGTGTGCAAAGCCAAGTTCAAATTAGAACACAGTTAAAATGATCATATTCCCACAATATGATCAAAAATAAGGGCCCTGACCAACTTGCCTTACGACCCAGATGAGCATGCGAGCGTCACTGTAACTACGGGGCGAAGTTCGTCTCCCTGACACTTATCAAAATAAATCACTTTACCAGTTTTTTCTCAAAAACTTTCGAGATCGACTCCAACTGTACCCCACAGAGAATTCTAAACACACTGTTTTATAGAATTGATAAATATCAAAGAATTGACGGTCGGATGATTGAAACTGTCGGCAAAAAATGAGAAACAGAGTGACACGCTGACAACACTTGAGAGTTTGTCACAAACGCGCAATAAGTTTCTAAGCGACAGTTTCCTCCGCTCTGTAATCTCCGGGAAAGACAGAAAAGAGAGGGGCGGGGAAGAGGGGGAGAGAAGAGAGGGG
>NW_026267324.1:449517-451715 GCF_000697945.3 Frankliniella occidentalis | reverse complement strand
AGAGAGAGAGAGAGAGAGAGAGAGAGAGAGAGAGAGAGAGAGAGAGAGAGATCGTCCATACAAAGTCCTGCAGCAAGTATCGTTTGCCCGCGTCCAGCTGGTGGCCCTACACGGCCCCGCCCAGCCCCGCCCCACCTGTCGTCACGCGGCGTGCGGCCAGGGCGGCCTTGCACCTGAGCGCGCCGGGCGGCCCGAGCCCGACCGTCCCAGCAGCCGGGTCCCAGCAGCCGGCAGCGCAGGAGGGCACTGCGCAGTCTCCGGACCAGAGCGACCAGAGCCCCGGACAAGACCGGAGCCCGGAGGATGCCTCCAGCTCCAGCCAGCAGCCTCCACCAGTCTCATTAGAGACTTCATCCCGTCCGGACGGACGGGCCCGGCGGCCGCCGGGGGCAACCGAGCGCACAGCCTCCGTGTTACTCCCTCACACACGTGCACCCACCCACCCACACACACACACACAATTGCACGCACACACCAAAGCCTTACTTACTACAGCCTTACTTCGAAACCCTCCATCATAGTAGAAGCGAGAGCGCGGCGGTCCTAGGGGGAGCTAGACGTGTCCACATGCGCATATCAGGAGGGCCGAGGCCAAACTACAAGCCGCCTGCAACGAAATAAACAAGAAAGAGGTCAGGCGTTGGGCCCGGGGCGGCGGGAAGGGAGGAGTCGTGCAGCTCAAACTGATAACCACAGTAAGGTAAGTCTCCATCAGCAGCGCCATTCAAAGACACACGGAGTGTTAAGAAACACGACTGAAACACGACTCGTCTTGTTGTGTATTAGCGGGGAATGACAAGGCACGCCCAGGTGGATAACTTTGTGATGCACACGTGAGACGACAGGGCAAGCAACCACGCATAGCAAGCGGAGGCAAACAGCCCGACAGCGAGAGGGGAATCCCTGCCCAGCGCAGAGAGGCCGATCACCCTGACCACTTACTGCTTGCATTTCCGGGCAACAAACTGTACTATACGATCGCGCAATCGGATGCGGGCGCGGAGGGACGGATAGGGGAACGGGGGCGGCCCGGGGGTGGCGGTGCGTAGCACAGCGTAGCGGCACGAGGCCCAGTTAGCGACAGCAGCGTCTGTGCTTTGCGCGCCAAACTGAGCCGCGCGGGGGGAAGGCCGCGTCAGCACGGCCAAAGTCCGCCGAGCGAGCACAAGCACCCCGCCCCGCCCCGCCCCGCCCCGCCCCGGGCCGCGCCCATAGCTACACCGCCGGCGGCGTGCGCACAGGTGTCAAGGAGAGTCGGACAACGCCCACACGCTGCGCGACGCACCGAGAGACGCACAAGGACAAGTTCCAAAGAAGAGGTCTTTAAATGTGCGCGCGCGAGCAAGCCGTACGGAACAAACGGGCGCGCAGTGCGGAGGGAATGACTAAATTTTTGAGCGTTGGCCTTGAATCTCACAACGTTCAGGCTACACGACGAACAGCCGACCGTAAATGTGCAAGGAGAGAATTCACCAGACACAATGACAGCCCCTTCCCAAGCCCCTCTCACCCCCCTCTCTCTCTCTCTCTCTCTCTCTCTCTCTCTCTCTCTCTCTCTCTCTCTCCCACACACACACACACACACACACACACACACACACACACACACAAACATACTCCACGCAGCAGTCAGTCACACGATCAATAGCCTCGTCCCCAATTTCCCTCAGCACGTCACACTTTCTCTCCACCGGAGAGTCGAACCTCGGCTTTGCCCCTCCCCTTCCCTGCCCTTCACTCCCCTCTCCTCTTTAACCCCTTCCCCCGAGGCCAGCAGCGTCCAGAGGACATGACAAACGCCACTTGTAACGTCGAGCAGGCGGCACTATTCGTCATGCAAATAACGAAGCGACGAGCTCCACTTTATGTGTCCACCCACCGCCCACCCACACATGTTACACGAACAAGACTGTCGCATCCGTTCGTAGAGAGGCCAGACACACTTGGTTTTCGAAGAAGATTCTTCTGAAAAACTTCCTTGGAGCTCCCCGCGAGGCTTTCAAACGCCGAGCTGTATGCGCAGCAATACCCGTGCGGCTACTCTAACGCACACAGGCGCACACCGCAAAGTGCCACCCGTTTGCGGTGGCGCGGCGCGGCCGAGCCCGGCGTGGCCTCAGTATAATACACCCTATCGCGGAAGAGCGGCAGCTGCAGCTGCGAAAGGCCGGCGGACTTTTAGAGGCCGCCGCCCCCCG
>NW_026267324.1:437410-442597 GCF_000697945.3 Frankliniella occidentalis | reverse complement strand
ACAAAGATTATAAATGAGATTTATGGAGGTAACAAAATTTTAGATAGATAATAAATAATATATAAAATATATGGAGGAATAACATTATAATAAATTGATGAATGCAATTGGCAAAAGAATCATGGTTCTTGAACAAACTTCTGAAAGAAAACAGATTTGCAGTTACTTTTGAATTTTCTATAGTCAGTGAGGTCCAAAACTTCTTGTGGCATGGAGTTATAGAGCTTTATGGCTTGATACAAGGAGCCTTGCGTTCCATAGTGGGAGGTATTAATTTTTGGTATCCGAAAGTTGCTACTTGCTCTTGTCGAGTGATTGTGAAATTGATGATTATACTGGATTTCAGTATTGATTAGTTTCCTGCCCTGGATATGGTTGTTTCGCACCGAAAAATCAAGGAAGGGAGAGGGGGCGCTTAGTACGTAACTCGATATCATTTTGTCCCTTGTTTCCATCCCATTTGTCTTGTCAGGTTACTTCAGATGCTTTGGACCCGTATTTGAGAGTATACTGACAAGGGATGGATATAACATAATAGTGCTGCAAGTCAGCCAGAAGCTAAACGGCATGTGCCATAAGATTTTAAAACATGACTTCTTGACTATCATTCAGCACAGCTGGCCTTCAATTCTACTCACGCCCCAGTAAATACCTCAGCTAAACAGGACTGGGCAAAATATGAGGTTACCTTAGGTTCGCTAATTTAAACACCTGTTTGTTGACAAACTGATTTCAAATTTTATTTTTATTTAAAAAAGCACCAGGTGCTCGGACCGTACTATACCGGCAAGCACAAGGGAAGCCCCACATGAACACAGCCACGGAGTAGAAGTCTCACCTGAATTTGGTTCCGAGGAGGATATCCGTAATAAGTTCCCACTTTGTCACCGTACATGTAGTCTACTACGGCGGTTGACATTTCTTAAAAATCACACACACAAGATCTGCTCTCCACGAGCGACACGGGGGCAGATCACAAGCCTTCCAACTCGCATCACTGACAAAACTGTCGGTAAGGCCACAAGAAAACTGTATTCCAAATGGTTGGTAGGTCAGCACATCATCCTCCTCCTTATCCACGGCACACTTTCACAGAGCACACACTAAGCACCAGCACTTAATCCTTTGTGGGTGACGCGACGTAGAGAAGTGCGCGGCGTACAGAGCGCCTCGTGGCGACGGCTCACACAGCGACTGCCTGGTAGAGCGTGCGCGCGAAGACTGACGATCTAGGCCAGCGGGTGGCCAGGCGGGGCACGAACAGCCGAAGCCGAGGGCCGAGCGCCGGCGGAAACACCCGAAGAGCAACAGAACAGGCGAGCGCGCGCGCCCGAACTTGAAACCCGAACGGGTGGAGGAAGAGGAGGAAACGATAATGCGACGAAGAAAGAGAGAGAAGCAAGGAGAATTACTGTAGTTTATGTATGTATTTGAGTTTTCCCTCCCCACCCTGTCCCCCTTCCCTCTCTGTGTGTGCGTGTGTTGGAGTGGATGTATAATAAAACTTCCCCCTCTCTCGTTTGTGTCCTTACATGCTCCGTATCAAATCACAAGAGTTAGTCGAACAGAAACATACAATTTTCGGAGCTACAAAGAGAGAAGGGGTGAGTTCACCGCGTATAAATTCCAGAAGCACGCTCAATCATCCACGGGTCGGCTGTTGCTAGGCAGGTAAGAATTTTTGCCGCCAAAACACTGTCTATTAATTTTGCTATTAAAATTGGAGTGCGTTGAGGGCGTTAATTTCTCACACGTGTCTTACACCGCGATGTTCTAATAAGACCGCGACACCAGGTCCTGGGCATTTCTCGGAGGGGGGGGGCTGTACCCCTTTTCCATTCCCTACTGCACTTCAGCTTATTGTTCTTTTCTCCTCTCCGTCAACACACTACTTTAAAGAGCTTCCGAGTGGAAAGGCGTGGGTCCACGGGAAGAGCATCGTTTTGTTCCCTACTTTGCATATCAAGAGACCTCGCATTATGGGTACTCGCAAATACGTCGTGTGGAGCGCGGGGCGTAATACGATGGGGGAGGGGGTGGGGAATGGCGGTGTCGGCTCCTATTCCGCACCTATATCAATCCGATTCCCTAGCATTGCATCGGGACGTGCGGTGCATTGCCTGACGAGAAAATGAGAGAGAAAAGGGGCAGGGGGAGGGGGGGGGGAGGAAAAGGAGAGAGATGGGGTTAAGAAGGTGCAACTGTTCTGGGAATGCAGAGAAAAACAACTTTCCGACTCGGAGTAAAACCAAGCACCAAGCTGGCATATAGATATCAGTTTGGGGGTTGTCGTTTGTCGTGTTTCAAAACGTCTACGTCGGAGGTAAATCACTTGTGAAAGAGTTCGTATACTACCTTCCCCCGAAATAAATGCGAAATAGTTCGAAATAAATGCCAAATTAAGGTTTCGGGGTCGGAAATTTACCGGAAAGATTGGAAACTCTTCCCAAATACTTCAGAAATATTTGCGAGGGGCCAGAAATATTGAAAATATTGAAATTACCGCAAGAGAGGGGTTTTCATTGATAAATATATAAATATATTACACTATACTCTGTCAACTCAAATGTGTACATAGTACACATTAAATAAAGTGTACATGGCATGTATGCTTTGATTAATGTGTACATGCCTAGCATGTACACATTAAAAGATGTGCACACGGCATGTACCGGGTGTAACTGAGAATGCGCAACAGTATTGCGGGTTTGCCTACCCAGTTAGCCCGTAAGGCGCCATGGCCCCTGCAGCCCTGGCGGGTATGCAATCCCGCAACACTGTTGCGCATTCTCAGTTACACCCGGTATACTATCGGTTGTATGTACACTTTAAAAGATGTGTACATGGGCATGTACACATTAATAAATGTGTACATGGGCATGTACACATTAATAAATGTGTACATGGGCATGTACACATTAATAAATGTGTACATGGGCATGTTCACATTAATTAAAGCATACATGCCATGTACACTTCCTTTAATGTGTACCATGTACACATTTGAATTGGCAGAGTAGCGTAATCTCTCGTTCAAATCGCGATTACCCAGGTCAGTAGTATACAAACACTTGCTCATTTATGGTAGCCTTCAAGTTCAAAATAAACGAATGCGGGCTACGATTGAAAGCAGTCAACGCAGTAATTGCAAAATAATAACAATCCTTTCTTTAGCCATATTCCATTATTAAACCTTTTCATACTTTTATTTCGCTTCCCTATTTCCCCTTGCATGATCCCCTTTTCTTTTTGGTTGGAACCCCTTTTCTACTGAGACATTCCTAAAGACGAGACTGACTTTCCCAAGAAAAAGTTTTTGTCTGCGTTGCAACACACAAGCACTCAGACTGAGTCACCACTTGAAAGGGCATTCTACACTCTCAGCCCCACTACTAAAATTTTTCTAAGACGACGAACGTCTTTCTACAGTAGTCATTACTCAAAAATTTTGTTGAATTGATAACAAATTTTGTGAATAACAATGAGCATGAGCACAATCACGAAGTTTTGTTTTCTCAGTAAATTTAATGTAACTAATTCTTAATATATGCTACAGACTGATAATTTATGAAGCACCTTAAAACATGTTTCGTATTACATAGAAAATTTGTAGGTGTTACTGCTGTATAACGAAGTGACTCGTTCTGATCTAAACAAAATTCTAGTAACGGGTTGGGAATGTACGTCGACAGTTGACTGAAAAAATAATCGATTCCACCTATTAACCGTTTGTCTAGAACGAAAACAGAAGAAGAAAGGACGACATTGCTTCAAGAACATCGCGGCCGGCTGGCCGCCATGTTCATGAAGCAACTACTTCCTTTCTTTTTCTGTTTTCGTTCTGGACAAACGGTTAATCTAAAGTCACCCACCACCTAGGCGGCTGGGAACAACCATAACCGCTTACCGCGTTTAGCGCTCCAGACAACCGCTCACCATGGGAGGCTTCCGATATAACAGCTGAAGTCGCGTTTTCACTGAAAATGTAATTCGAACGAGACTTTCCGCCCCATTTATATCACATTTCCGGTAAAAAGCGACCTAAGCGGTTACAAAGAGCTCTATGCGGTGAATGGTTGTCGTGAGCACCAAACGCGGTAAGCGGTTTGGCCCCACCCGCAGGGTGGCAAGAGACTTAAGATGGTAATATCAAATTTCCCACACATCTACGAACACTGTCCGATCTCCGGGCGCGACGTTCAACACTGTCCGATCTCCCGGCGTATCGCTCCAACAAAATTCGATCTTCTTTTCAGCTTTCATCTGCACCGTAGGCTTCAAACCGGAATATCTTAGTTTATAATCCACTTAAAAGGAAACCAATAGATTGTATGTGATCCTAAAGTATTACGGAGCACATTGGGCTAATAATAAAATGCTATTATCCCAACGAATGGACGTCCGATGCGTTTAAACTTCCACCTCACTGTGACCCCAAAAAGGAGATCGAACTTGGTTGGAGCGACACGCTTGGACAGTGTTGGACGGCGCACCGCCGGAGATCAGACAGTGTTGAACGGGCGTGACGTGGAGATCGAACTTATACTTCTACGAGAAACTAAGAATTAGTAACCATATATGTAATTATGGATAGCAAATCGGGGGCACATTTTATTGTAAAATAAATAAAAAGGCTGCTGTGACCATTGTACTATAACGCGGAGGGTACTTTATCTTCAATTTGACTAAGTAACATGTACGAGTTCTAGCCTGCACGGCTGCCTAGGAAGGTACCTCTCTAGAGCAGAACATAAGAGGCGAAAGGCGCGAAACCATCCACACATGCTATCCAATACGATAGCGCACTACCTGGACGACAAAACCACAATTTTGGCTCAATAATACTTTTGGTATTCTTTTTAGATGACAAAATATGGTCTTCTTTTCAAAGAAATGCCATAATTGGCATTGAAAGAGACCAAGAAAAGATAATTTAGTAGTAGGTAAAATTTGGTACACCCTAAATTCCACTTCTTTGAAAAGACATAATGAAATGTTTCTCTCGTTTCAAAGAATTCCCTTCCTTCTACAGACGAAAACTTCTTAAGTTAAAGATGTTTTTTAGATTAAAAAGCGAACACGTTCATTGAGCAAACTCGGGCTGGCTGCATCAATGATAGCAAAAACTGAAGGGATGGGTGATGGGTTCCAAGTTTCATTAGAGGCCCACCTTAAGTTTGGGGGTGG
>NW_026267324.1:435188-437360 GCF_000697945.3 Frankliniella occidentalis | reverse complement strand
AGAAGGATGCTTCTTGTTAAAATTTTTATTATTTCCTTTTCTCCCATATGACGGGCCCCCGCACACGACGATGAACGTCGGCGCACACCATAGCAGTATAATATTGACTGGGTAAAAGGACAGCTAGGAATGGGATGAAGAGGAGACTGTTGTTCGAACATAAAGTAAAGCGCTGCAAGGCAAGAGGCGTACCGGTAGCGCGCTCTACAGCCATCAAACGAAACTCACTGCCACTGTGTTCCCCGTATGCTATTCCCCGGCGGCTGATTGTAGCGCTGCGCGTGCTTATCTAAGAGAAGAGGAAATGGCTTCCCTCTATATTTTTGGTCTTTCTCTTTTAAGCTCATTTCTGTTTCGCGCTGTTCCTCGTTTGCCCTCAAATATCCATCCCTCACTTCCCTCTGTAACATGCTTAGAAACTATATTCTTTGCAATGTAGCAAAAACAAGTTGAGCTTTTAAAATGATGTTCTCTTTTCATACACGAAAAAAATTTCCTTCACCCAAAGAAAAGTCACTCCAGTGACTCAAGAAATTTGTCGTTGAACAAGACAGAAATTTAATTTTAAGTTTTCAAGGAAACGATTTTCTAGTCAAACCTGGCGTTGTAGGCGCTATGCAATTTGGCGGGTGATTGGTGTGGAAGGTCCCCGCACAGGATGTGTCCGTGTAGTCAATCAAATACTCTAGAACTGCTTTGAGTCATATTCTCGCACCATCTATGTGATTACGAACCGGATGTGCACCACCCAGGGTTGGCATGAAGAATTAAATGGTGCTAAATGGGGCGAAAAGGGGCAGAATGTAATACAGCTGGGGACACCTACCGACTACAAAACACTACTACAAAATTCGCAGTCGACGGCTTCATGAGCGTGAGCTAGGTCGGGCATCGGCTGACGATAATGGCACTGTAGTGTGACGTGAAGTGCTAAATTTTTTGACAAAATTTGACTCAATTTAGATTTAATTTAATACTCTATGCCAACCCTGGCACCACCAAACTGTTGCTGAAAGCTGCGATCTGCGATACACGTTAGTTCTGTGAAAAACATGCCAATATGCACATGTCGAGAACAGTTTTCCTATTTTAGAATGGGCCTTATTGCCTTTCCCACTCTGAGGGGCGTCTAGAAAATATCAAAATTTTTTAAGTTTTTATGCTGTTGCCTCCCGCTTTATTCCGCTACTTATGGTGTCTACGGCGGCGTGCTTCGCTGTCATCGATTTTGTAGGGAACGATCTAATTTGGCGCGCAAGAGCTTGTGAAAGACCCGTTCTCGGAAAGACCCCCACCGGAGTAATTTGAGCTTGTTCCGAGTAAAGAACGAAAACGTGAAGAAATGGAAATAGATTGGGTCGGATGTTTGCTTGCAACAATGGCAGCTACCTTCTGCTCTCAAATTCCCTTTCGTCCTACTAGCATCCAGGCGTCCAGAGCAGCAGCTCCCCGCCATTCCTCCACACCCCTTTCACTGTCACCTCTCAGCGATTCATTTCCTACGTTCTGTCTCTCCCCACCTGCCACACCCTGTTCCATTCAGCTGCCCGTTTTAGTGGAACGCATTATATTCGCGGACTTGATTGATAACACGACTTTCATATGTACATGTATGGGGGTGGTCCGGGAACGGAGATGTGAGCGCCGCGTGCGGGTCGTGGCTGCTCGACCGTGTATCACAATGTTGCGCACCATCTCCGTTACCGTACCGCAATGAGAAACGTGTCAAAGTGCATTGCGCATACAGCTCCTCTGCCGTCTTATTTCAACCTGCTTGCTCCACCTCCCTATCCTCTCTCCCCATTTCAGCCTGTACCGTGAACACCATTTATCCGGCTTCAAATAATAAAAGGTCGGTGGTTAAACGCATCGTTGTCAAAAATTTGATTGGGCGCTTTCAGGTAAGCTCGGCGCGACGGCTTTATTGTCAATAAATTCCATGACTGGAGATAATGTCCTCACTCGGACTATCCTTTCCCCATCTAGAGCTGCAGAACATAGCCCTTCTCTCCAAAAATGTGCCAACCGGTCAGTCCGGAACCGAAAAGACTGTACGGCGTACGAGTTTGAATTTGAATTTGGTATTATTGAGGATGTACTCAAAAACAGGGCTGTAGAGCCGAGGAAGGAAGAGAGAGAGAGAGAGAGAGAGAGAGAGAGAGAGAGAGAGAG
>NW_026267324.1:429058-434105 GCF_000697945.3 Frankliniella occidentalis | reverse complement strand
GGGGGGGGGGGGGTGACATGTTACAACTTTGAATCCCGGGAAAAAATGGATGGGGTAAATGCACAGGGAGGAGGGAGTCAGGGAAGGCTGGGGAAGGCCAAAACCACTGATGGAAAAGAAGAAAATGAGGGCAAAGTTTTGCGCTTAAAGGCTTGAAGATAGTTGTTTAAGACTGAAGGAAGGTAAAATTTCATGGTCAATGAATTACCGTTTCAATAAAAATAACTGGAACTTTTTTGCAATTTTTCCATTTAAAGGAAATCGTTGAGGACAAATACTGCAGTAAATCTAAGGCAACCTATTACTTTAGCTGATTGCAGCCTGGTGATATTAATGTGAACACAAGAGGGTGGGGTACAAATGCTGGAGGAGCCGATTTGGGGCATCTCCGCGGCGGCGCGAGCACGTCACTGCGGGCCACGGCCAAATGGCACTGAGGTGAATGGTGAGGTTTTCTGAATCGTGTTTTCGATCGTCGTGCTCACTGTTAAAGGTAGAGGATCAAGGCGTAAACGGTTGCGATATAAATTTGCCCCTCTCTTCTTGGGGATGAATGTAAAAGGGTCGGCGAGGGTGTTCTGTTCTCGATCGGGCGGGTGTGGCCCAAATATTTAGCCCACTCGAAGCTGCTTTAGATGGAGTTGGGCTAAAATTTATACCCGTTCATACCCGCCCGATTGAAAACACTACACTGTAAAAAATGTTGTTTGGACACGACAAACTTCTTGTAAATTTTTTAAACGACCCGTTTCTACCGTACGGTCCGCGCGCGGAAGGCCAGAGCGTCATGTCGCCGCGACCAACTGTTGTTGGAGTGCAATTCCACATTACATCAGTACCGCCAACAATCGACACTGTGCTCAAGGCCCCGCCCACCGCTCCTTTGTTGAGTATACCCAAAACAGAGACTTAATTAAATGATTTCATGCAGCCACCAAGCTTTCTGCTGGTCAACCGAACTTATGAATGAAAACCGCTCACCTCTAGCGACTGTTTAGAAAACGGTTACCTCTGGCGACCGTCTAGAAATCCGCTTAAATGACTTTTTAGACAGTCCCTTGTGGTCTGTCTCTACCCGAAGGTAAAAGTTTCCCGTTTTGATAAGTATTGCCGGCTCTCGTTATCCAGTTTTGATAAAGATTGCCGATTGACGTTCCAGTTCTAGTTTTGATAATTTACACATTTTGAGATATTGGTATCATTAGAATCAGCGTCTTTCAGGGATCATTTTGATACCAATATCTCAAAATGCGTAAAAAAGTTTAAGCGGTTATCAAAACGGTATGCAGAGGTGAGCGGTTTTCCACTCCAGACGGTTGCCAGAGGTAAGCAGTTTTCTAAACGGTTGCTAAAGGTATGCGGTTTTTATTCTCACGAGTCGTCATGTGAAAAGATGTTTGTATCCTTATAAGGATGATACTTTCTCGTTACAAATTTTAATCGTTATTCTTTATGACAACAAATAATGTTGTTCTTGTACGGACAGGTTGTAAGAAAGTTTGTCGTACCCATTAGGGAATTTTTAACAGTGAGACAAGGGTGGTGGACGTTGTCAGATCTGGCGGTCGGCGGAAGCTTTGTGTCCCAGACAATTTCCTGAGTGCATACGACAGGAACTGTGGAGGTGAAATTTAATGTATGCGCAGGACTTTTTGTCATGTGAAGACAAAACTTTCGAGTAAAGAGGGCGATCAATAACGGCCCTGCGACGTCAGCCCAGTAGCAAGCACTTTCACATCGCGCAAGGCGAATTGCGCCACTATCGTCTACGTCACACAGGAACAGCCCCACATAGCAATTGTAGAGGGGAAGCGTGACACTATTCTCCACCCTTTCCCTACGCCCTATTCCATAAATTTACTAGTGTTCAAAACTCAACACTGTACAGCGATGTCGACTTTTTGTTGCTTTTCGTGCCGTTTTTAGTGTTAGCTAACGACGGCAAAATTAGACAAAAAAAAGACTTGTGATGTCAAAACGATGTCGATGCGATATCACTCGAATTTCGATGTCGCTTTACTTCTAGCGGTGTGCGCCGAAGTACGTCCGTCATTCGCCGTTACGAACCCTCCAAGTTATGGCAGTGCAAGCTCTCATGGTGCCTGATGGGTAGACACAATCTTGCATGCAGTGCATACGTGTACCGCAGGGTGGCCTACCCTGAGTTTTGCAGGCGCCGAGCTTCAATAATTAGGAGGATGTTTTTGAGAGAAACGGACGTACTTTCTGGACGATCCATTATATCGTCACCCTAAAATTATGAAGAGCTCGGATAAAAAACAGGACATATTTTTCAATTCCGTGCTGGTGCCCAAACTTCATGAAACGATGATTTCGGTTCAGAGTACATTCTAGGTCGAGCTCTAGGTCACTGGAAACCTTCTGTAGTCGAGGCCAGCAAGGCGATAACGGGGAGTCCAGCACCAATCAGGCCTAGCCCAATTAAATCAATCGTTTATTATTTTTGATATACTCTGCCACTGTAGAAAATGTGTCAGTACATGTCGCTTCTCCCTATTGCAAAGCACGCACGACGCTCCGGCGCTGGCGAAACCAGCCAAAATCCTTAGGCGCTGGCGAAACAGCGTATCGATGTTTTTCGAAAATTTTGAGATAATATCGCATATTTTGGAAGAGGGAAACGCCCTCTTTCCAACGGTATAGGTCTCAAATATCACCCCGAAAATGGAGATGCGTTGTTCCACCAGCCCCTAAGAACTGAGCGTAGTTTCGCCAGCGCCGGACCGGTGAACCGCGCGTGCCTTATAGCGGAGGCTGCGCGTAGTTCCGTGGTTCTGCTAGCGCCGAAACGCCGTGCGCGCTTTGCAATCACTGTAAAAAACGTTGTCTCATTTTTTTGAGGGAAAATTTTGAGGAACTCTCTTGGTTTGAGGAAAACTTCTCAGATTTCGAGAAAATACCTTTAAAAAATGTGTGAATTTCCCCCACGTTTTGAGAAGATTCCTGAAGACCGGAGGAGTTCTTCTCAAATATGGGAACTCCCCGAAGTTTTTTGGCTTTTCCTAAAAAAGACACTATTTATACCGTAGGGGACGAGCGATGTACGACATACTTTGTAACTTGCTATTTAGAAAACGAGTCGTAAATGTACAACTTTCCTCTCTTTCTCGTTAATCGATTTCAAGTTGAAACGAAGGACTAGTCAATTTTACAATCTGGAATCGAAATTGTACGACATCAACCGTGAAAAGTTTTCCTGTACCCGGTACGACATATTTCACAGATTCCATGATGGTCACCTGACGTCTAATATTTGTTTTGCATTTTGTCACCTATTCCTTTCTCGTTCTTTCCTCTATTTCTCCCCGTCTACACTGTTATAAACTAAGGCAAAGCAATGATTTACACACGCTTTTGTAAATTGCTAATTCGGTTGCTTTGTAATTACGAAACATTAACTTTTCAATTACAAAAACTGTAAAAAGTTCTGTTGGAAGTTTCATAACAATTACCTGGCAAGGTTGCAGTTTGGGAAATTTCAAATCCAGTTTAGAAACAGTTTGGAAACATAAGTATTTTCCAAATATTCAGAAAACACTAAACTTGACTTTGAGAAGATCTCATCAACTTTTGAGTAAAATTTCTAAATGTAACTTTAAATTTGTCATACAGTTGGTACTAAACCTTATAAAACCTAGTTCTGATGTAAAATGTTGCGTTTCTGTTCTCCAAACTGTTATCCGAAATTTAGATTTAGAATTCCAAAATGTGCTGGAACTATTCTCTAAAAAATTAAGTCTCCGAACTATTCGGGCGGATTTTGTTTTAAAAGTTCCGACTTTTATTCACAATGTAGCGATTCCTTGCAGCGTGAAAAGCATTCTTCGCAATTGCAAAGTATCCTTAGAAATTTGCAAAGTATCCGCAGTTTGAAAAGCATTTGCTCTGCAGGAATTTAACAGTGTGCTGTCCCCTCCCATCCTCACTCGCCTCTCCTCTTCCCTTTCTAACTCTGTCTGTCCGTTTGTCTCTCTCGCTCTCGCTGAATGTGTGTGCCAGCGCCTTGAGAAAGGCCGGAGTGTATGTTCTCAGCTTTCCCGCATGCCCAGTACAGTCAAATCCGTAAATCGATCCTTTTTCCATATCAAGTTCGCACGAAAACCACCCATCGGGAAAGGGCACGCTGCTCTACTTCCCCAAAAATAACAATCTCCTTTGGCCAACCAAAACATAAATTATCTATGTGGTTTTTGTTTGAAACTACTATACAGCAAGTTTAGAGGAATGTAATTTAATCTGGTGGTTTATTATTCACTCTTCAGAGTGTGATTGATTTTAAGAAAAACAATTCCGCTTACATCACTGAAATTTTACTTACAAAAGAATATACAATGAGGAGCGGTAAGAATGACGTGATCGCAATTAAGGCGGTAACGTTATCGGTTGTCTGTAGCAAAATTTGATTTTTGTGAAATTTTAAAGTTAGGTCCACAACTAAGTAAAAAATGTGCTCTGGTAAATTTACAACTTAAATTATAATTTTATTTTACAAACATTTTGTAAATTTCCTACGATTTTTTTCGTAGTGTATGTGTGTGCCAGGATTACTTCTCTCCAACCATTCAGCCTGCTTCTTGTTTCTGCAGAGTTGAGCTGACTTGCCTCGGGGTCACCGAGTCATATGGGCACACCGCGACAACGATTCCCGCCGGCTCACTGCTACCGTTCTTCATAGCAGTGGCTGGTGGCTGTGCTCTTTTTGAAATTGCGCACACAATAAATCACAAATCCACTACGTACCCTTAACATCTTCCGCCCAGAAATGTAATTCCGCGAATTTATGGCTTTTATGGCTGCAAGTTTTCTCAATAAACGTATCTCCTCGTGGCTCCCGGTTTGCCACCGTTCTCACATAAGAGGCTTTTTGGCGGGAGCCGTGTGTTGTGACTACCTAACCACGTGTCCGCTATTGTGTGTCCATATTGCGTGGCCACGATACGTGACGACCACGGCCATGAAATTCGGAAATAACGTACATTTTGTTTTAGCAATAAGTCTATGTAGCCTAATTTTATTTTGGCGGCGG
>NW_026267324.1:428094-429008 GCF_000697945.3 Frankliniella occidentalis | reverse complement strand
GAAGGGGGGGTTATTTCTTAGCCCTGTGGGCTAATTTTCTTCTTCGTTTTTAAAGATCACTATGACTGAAGGCGTTTCAGGCAGTTCACTCAGAGAGGATTATTTTTTTGTTCGTGTACTTGATTTATTCCTGGACAACGCGCATATTTTGAGAGCATTGGGAACTAGTAAAACTTGTCTAAAAACAAATGCTTTTTAAGGCCTTACATAACATTTAAGCTCCAACTTTTTAACATGTAACTAGTAGTTTTATCTCCTTTTTGGGAAAGTTAAAATGATTAACACGTTACCTGCGGATAATTTTTAGTGTGCCTATGCTAAACATGGAAGCATGACCA
This sequence comes from Frankliniella occidentalis, assembly GCF_000697945.3. NCBI lineage: Eukaryota > Metazoa > Arthropoda > Insecta > Thysanoptera > Thripidae > Frankliniella > Frankliniella occidentalis. The sequence goes on along the minus strand of NW_026267324.1, from coordinate 428,670 downwards.
TATCATAGTGGTCACGCCACAGGGAACGTGTTAAGAACTAATTAAACTTGTTTTCTGATTGATTAATTTAAAGAGGTATTACATTATTACCTAGTTTTATAATCTATACATTCGTCATCAAAGCGTTTAACGCCACCCGTATGCATTGGTGTTATTTTCTGTATCTGACTATGACTGACACCAAATATTGGGGGCGTAAAATACTCCCAAGTTTACTTTTGAGTGACCTGATTCAATATTTTGAGCTTACCTTTTCGAATCCTTCGAAAACAACTAATTTGCCAAGCAGTGCCGCCAGCCTAGGCTCCGACCATGGTCAACATAACCCCCGAAGGCACCACCTTTGTTATTGTTGTCAAATCGTATTTCAGCGGTCGGTAAGGTACCAAAATATTCTTAAAAATCATCTTATGCTATTCTGTGCCGATATCAATCATAAGAAACACTCACTTTGCTGTTTTGAGGAAATGATCAGCGGAACGTTTTCTGCGACTTAGCGCAGGCGTCCCGAACTTGCCCCGAGCCCTGCCGAGAGAGAGAGAGATAGAGAGAGAGAGAGAGAGAGAGAGAGAGAGA
>NW_026267324.1:421524-427982 GCF_000697945.3 Frankliniella occidentalis | reverse complement strand
GAGAGAGAGAGAGAGAGAGAGAGAGAGAGAGAGAGAGAGAGAGAGAGAGAGAGAGAGAGATCACGTCTTTCTTTCGACAAGTATCTCACAAAACTGCAGAATTATACTGAATTAGAACGAGTTTAATCTACATGGTAATGGTTGGGGACCGTCATCTATTGGTCGTGTGAATGCTAATTTGATCTGACGTGGCAATTAAAACAAGCTGTAATAATTTGTCAGAAGTAAACGCAGAGGAGGTTCACCCACACCCCCACACCCCCACAGACCAGTGAGGCCATAGTCTCTTATAGGACGCCGGGTGTGGTGCCATGCCATGTAGAAGTAACTTTTAACAGAGTGGCCGGTAGCTTAGCTGCTAGCCTAAAGATGCCGATTTAAAACGTATATAATTTTCACTTCCGAGGACATTTCCTTGTCTTCTCGAACCAAACGCTAGCGACCAGAAAACAGGATGAAGAGTAGTAACCCTCTTATCTCACTGCGTCAAAACGTGCGAAGATTTCCGACCAATTTTTATCGGATGTAGCTAACATGGGTGGAAACAGGCTATAGGCGAGGGGAGAGCACTGGCTTAGCGAGCAGAAAGTGCACAAAACTAAAGCTTTCTCTCCTAACCTGAGTGTCCCTCACTACCTCTATCCTTCATTCCCTTCATATTCGCTCTGGGTGTTTCTCCTTCCATGTTTGCGCCTCGCTTTTCATACTCGCATTTGTATGTCTGCTTCCCCTCCCCCTCCCCTGCGCACATCATTACTATGGCCAAGGTGTCGCTCCACGGACGTTTCTTGAACACTCGCGTGAACGCTTTACAACAGGAGTAGCATATCTATCTATCCTACCCAGGGTTAAAGCTACCCCCATTCCGCCCTTTCAAACTATTCATTTTCTCCTTCCCTTTCGAGCGGGCGCTATACATACCAGGTGACTGAATGAAATACCCCGCTGACTTCTGAAGTTATGATGTCCTGGGCGGGCTTGCATATCGCCCCTGTCCACGGCGGCTTGCAGGCCGAGCGAGTAGGCAACCCGCCGGCACTCGTGAGTGCGATACAGCACTGTTAAAGTCTTACGAAGAAAAATTCCAAATCCTTTGTAATACGAAGGATTTGGACGCTTCGTAGGGAGCAAATCCTTCGTAGGTACGAAGCATTTGGCATTTTGCTTCGTAAGACTTTAACTGTGAGCATAACTACAGAAGCGAGCCTGGTTAATCAGCTACCTAGTATACAGAGACCATCTTATTGCCTTAGAGGTGAAATTAGGATTGTTAGCGTTCGTGCTATAAAAGAACGAGCGTAGTAAGTACTGTGTGGGGGAAAGGGGGGTGGAGTCGCAAAACTTAAAATTGTACGAGTGAAAAGACCTGAAAATACGGAAACATTTGCAGTAGTGGTGCCCGGGGTGCACGTTTTGCGTGATCCTCAGATTGAGTAAGGGTGCAAGTTTGTAACGCAATAAGATAATGAAGGTTTCTTGAGAGAGAGAGGAAAATAAATAAAAAGGTAGTCGGAAGGTGTCTCTCAGATGTAGGCCCGCTTTTTAACTACTCTAGAATGTGATGATAGTTTTAGCAGACGGCTGTAGTAGGACTGGACAACCAATAAAGACTATGAATAGGCCACCCTCGGAAAGTTTTGAAAGAGCTCACGGGGGAAAAGTTAACGTCACCCAAACGCAAACATTTGAGATAAGAATCATAGAAGAGGATTATGATTATCAGGAAGGCTATCTAAAAGCCCACTTGGCGACACTGCCACGCTAATTTGCGTCAGCATGGCACCTGGCCCCACGACATAGATATTTGTTTGTCAAAACACGTTATTCCCACTCACCTAGAAAAGCGTGTTCTATTGTTTCAAGTACAGTAATGGAATTGACTTGCCGTAACATAAATTGAGGCCGGCAGGGATCGATAACTGATTGTGAGCTCTACAGGATCAACGTTTATGCACCAATGACGAGGTACATTTGTTTGTCCATTGCAAGATTCGTCTGTGTGTAAGTGTGTACATCTTGCAAGATGCAAAGAGTGACGCGATATTTTCCCCAATGCAGGCGTTATTTTTTACTGCAAGTAAAGGAGTTATTTAACTGGCTCCTGGGAGAGCAATACGATGAATCCAATTTTATGACTCCTGAGGGAGCGATATCAAAATACATCGCTCAATTAGAGTTTGGCCGAATTCTCCAATGTGTCCACACATCCCGGTAACAGACCGTGTCGAGTGAGCCGTGATTGTCCGGATTGGCTGTTCACGCTACTCCGCTCCACTCCTCGACATAACTTGTCCCGAGAAGAGTCGACATATTGGAAAATTTCGCTTTCAAATGTGACGTATTTGCACTGGAAACCTTTCAGTGATGTGTCGTCCTCGAAACGAATGAGACAATTTTGCCTCGCTTAATCAAAGCGGTGACTGTAAGGTTCACCCCATTTGAGTCATATGCACCGAATTCTCACTCTGAAGGAGTAAGATTTCCCTGACCTCACCCAATTGCAGTGAGGAAACTCACTCTCATAGGCTAATTACCGCAAATTATGACTCGTATTGAGTGAGAGTCAGATATCTCGCTCTCAGGAGAGCGAGATTTTTTGTGTTACCGATTTCGCTCTCCTGAGATATCTGACTAGTGTTGAGTCATTTTCGCTACTAATGGAGCCTTGAAGACTTACTACTTCGCTCCTTCGCTCACAGAGCTTGGTTTTAATTACTACAAAGGAAGAAAATTACGTTTTCTCTACCAGCCGAAAAGCTATACGGCAGAGGTCACATCGTTCTTAAATCAGTCATAGGATGACCCTTTTGCATTCTTTTCCGCACGACACGATGGCGGTTTGGTAGGGAGAGTCTGTGGCGCAGCGATCAGCATTCTCATCACACACACACACACACACACACACACACACACACACACACAGAGGCTCGGCTTTTCCCAGCAGCCCGACGCGACGCCCGGTAGGGCCGTGTGTCATTCTGTTATTCCGAGCGGACCTGAGCGATGTCTAGGAGCGCGCCTTGAAAGGAGGTGACGGCAACGAGAAAAGAGGAGACGGGAGCTGTCAGCTGCGGATCTGACCTGTGGCTCACGTGTTGACATAAGATGGCCTGTCCTTTTGTATGCCATGCGGCATCACCACACGCACACACATACGGAAACAGCGCGCACGCGCACAGATACAGTACCGCAAGGTGAGGTTTATAACGTTTTTCAATATCATACAGCCGTACGCGCACTGCACCTCAGGTCTCAGAGACCCTACTGGTTTTGCTCCCTGACAAGCAGAAGCAGTAGTAACGCGGACGCGGTGGCGGCTGAAAGCGTTACGCACTTATTTTTTGCCTTCCGGGATTGGCTCGGCGAGAGACGGACATGACGCACGCATCCTCTCCCTCGTAGAAAGAAGAGTATACATGTGGTTGTAAAAGGAGGTGGAAGGTAGAAATATTGTACTAGTTCAGTATTTTTGGAGTCCTTACGGGCTGAGGAAGAAGGCCCCCTCCCCTCATCGTGTGGCCTGAGAGCTTTTCCGTTCCGCCGGCATTCCGCGAGCGCACACCGCTTGTGCTACGGCGAAATCCTTCTAAATGTGGCCCGCGAGTGTGATTATGTTGCTATGGAAACGGAAACTGCTCCTTTTGTCTGCATTTAAGTCCCCCCCCCCCCTTTCTCTCTTTCTTCTCCCCCGTCATCAAGACGATGGCCATCGTGGCTAGAAGAAGAAACGCCCAACCTCGGTGGCGTGTGGCAGTGCCGACTTTTTTGATTTCAGCGGCCCAGAAGTATCGGCACAACAACAAAGGTTATCGGGCGTCAAAACTCGATTTAGTTTGGTGTCGGCGGTGCTGGTGCCGTTTGCGAGCAGCAGCGGCACCGAGCTGCTGCAGTGCGCTTTCGTTTCACGACATTAGCTCCGAATGGAGTGTAATAAGGCAGATGCGCACAACGCACAATCAGGGAGGACTTCAATTACCGACATAATCGTAACGCGAGTGTTCACCTTGTGCCGTGGAGGGCGGTGCGTTTGACAACGGCGCTGAGTGTTACTGCAAGGTGAGGGAGGGTAGACAACAGCAGGCAAACCGTTGTTTACGCCGGCTTGGTATCGAAGTGATCTTGCGGAGTCCTCCAACTAATCTAATCGGACCCATGAGTACACATTGCAAGTCCCCTAAGCGCAAGCGCGCAAGCGCATTGCACATTGCTCAACAACAAGCCCCACAAAAATGAGGCATTACAGAGTTCGCAGAACTAACTTGGGAAATCACCCTCAACGAGTGTAGCTTAGCAACGGTCCAGCCCGGCCGGCTCACCTGCAGTTCCCATAGCTGCCCCCCGACTCATGATTGGTGGCTTTGACACGTCAATCGCGAGCCAGGGTGAAAGTGAGGGCTAAGGACGTCTAAGAACTAGAAAACGGAAGGGTTTAATATTATTTTAATTAAGGGTGGGATTTTAGTTGATTGAAATTTCGATAAAATGACATTTTGATCAAATTGTAGCTATTTGAGAGTAAAACCGATAGCGCGTTCACTTGCAATGCAGAGTTGTGAATGATACGGCACGTAAACACCAAACACTGTCTCAATTACCCTGTATTCCTATCGTTAGAGCAGCAGAGATAGCAAGCGAATTTCGTGCTTGCGGAGGGGGGAAGGAGAGGTAGATTTTTTCCCCATACAAGTGGAGGAATACACCTATTTTCACAAAGAGGACATTAAATTAGGAAAAATCTCAGCTCTGCCGCATTTTTAAAACGTCCCCGTTGTTCAAACTTGGTACGGTACACAATAATCTCAAGCATGCGTGCCGATTGCGAGCACTGCGAACAGATTTTAAAGGCTGCAGATTTTAACTTGTTTCCTTCAAACAAATAACCAGCTATCACCTGCAAAAAAATTAATTATCGGTTCCGCCACGGTTAGTGTGGTTTAGGTGTGAAAGCTTTAGCCGCTTTCAGCCGAACAGAGAGTAACGGCGACGGAGACGAAAACCTACAAAGGTCAGGAGATCCCTACCTCTCTAAAACACGCGTTTGACCTAAAGCACAAATCACAAAAAGGACTAAAGCGTCAAGTTTAATTGGTCAGGATGTGTCAGGGTGGTGGACATAGAAGGAGCCTCCCTACTCAGCAGTAACGGTGAGCTGTGGTTGGCGGTTGGCGAAGGGTGGACTGCTTGGATATTCCAGGTGCACACTGAAAAGTATTCAAAAAAATATTTCCAAATATTCAAAACAATTCTAGATATTTAAAAAAATATCCACATATTCGAAAAAAATCTAGATATTAAAAACAAACAAACAGATATTCCCCAAATATTCCAGATATTCCGAAAGTATTCCAGATATTCGCCAAATATTCCAGATATTCCACATACACCAAAACTCTGAGTGGTCGACCCTTCGGTGGCTTGCCATACTCGCCACATAGCCCTGCCCTGTGTTAGCAACTTTTGAAGGCTTATTTAGACAGTCTGTCTCTGTCTGTCTTTCTCTCTCGTTCTCTCTCGTTCTCTCTCTCTCTCTCTCTCTCTCTCCCCCTCTCTCTCTCTCTCCCCCCCTCACTCTCTCTCTCGCTCTCTAACTCCTAGTCTAGGTTATCTTGGATAACCCCAACTTTACTGTGTTCACACCCCGAACCCATGTGGCCTGTTCATGTTTCTGAGTTTCTCGAGAAATGCTCAACTGAGCTCGCACGGCGTGCATACAAGGCGATGGCGATGCTCAGTACAGATAGACCACCCTCATAACGTTGTGTCACGAGGCAAGGCGGGCAGGGCGATTCCGATCAAAAGTCTAAATCAGTCGATTTGGAACAAAGGGCTGTAATGTAGGCTCTCGCGCATGCCTGGACCCCGGAGGACCTATGCGGTCGCCACAATTTAATCAACAAACTGACTTTTCTTTTTGTAAATTAAACTGATAAACCGAGTCTACAACTTCTTGGCACTTGAAAGTGTGCAACTGAAAGTTGCGACTTGTGAGAGTGCTACACCTTTGTTAAACACTTCCCACACAGTCAGTTTCAAATCAAGGAAAAGTGTTAACAGATAAGTTGGACTTAAAATACGGTAAAAATTTCCTAAGATAAACTTAATTCCCTTGAAAATAACAGTAAAACCTTAAACCAAGGTACAAACGCTGCCGTTCAACTAATTTATAGAAGGTCACTTTAACCCAACGTAAAGTATCCTACACCCTCCTCTCCTACTTTCAGACCTTCGCTATCCTCACCGCACAGCAGCGAATAGAACCAGCCCCCTCCCATGCCCTTTTGCTTAGCCAGATAAGAGGAGTAGAGTTCACAACTTAGTTCGTTCCAATCGTAGAAACTGATAAGGAACATCGCGGTACACAAGTTTCTCTGACAGCGCGTCGCGGAGCAGGACCCTTCTCCTGAAGATTCATCATTGCTTAGACCAACGAGGTGCTTGCAACAATGAGAAATCTTTAT
>NW_026267324.1:420274-421409 GCF_000697945.3 Frankliniella occidentalis | reverse complement strand
AACTAACTTTGCAGGACTAAATGGGTTTGGGGCTGCAACACACATACTTACCCACCATCATCCTATTTCCGAAAGCCCTTACGTTACGACGCAATTAAATTAGCAATAATTCATTAGAGGGAATGGCTTTTGCATGGAAATGAGTGTTATCTGCGCACTTGTCCGGCACACTGTTGCGGTGCTGGGCGTGCCTTGTTATTGGCACGGCGGTGGGTCGGATTGTTTGTGGCAAGTTTAGAGTCCTCTAACACCAGCGCCAAGCTCACCCAGTTTTTCTTGCGGGGCGCCGAAAAAAGAAGGATGTCCCAGGAGCCGAAGGGTTTATTCAGGCGTGCCATAGCTGGGCTCGCAGTGAGGGTCAAGTGCGTCGCCCTGTGGGACATATTGCGGTGACCAGCGGTAAGGGTCCCAACGCATGCAACGTGTTAATTGTATATGACTTGTTTGAAAGTAATCAGAAGTGCAATTTTCGTGATAGGTATACGAATTACACGTTTTTGTTTTCAATCAAATTTGAGAAATACACGGTTCTAAAGAATCCACTTTTCTATTGATTTGGTGAGAATGCAAAGCGCTTTGCCGCGGCAGCAAAAGCGATTGCTCTCATAGCAATATTTTTGACAGACGTAGCAGGACATGTTAATTGCTAATTATCACTCAGCAAAGATTGCAACTGAGACAGCAACGGCCAGCAAGTCGTTTTCCTCTGTTTGCTCTACGTACTAAAACCTGTCGTTCTACACACAAATTGTGTCATATCAGAAGACACAAAAAGTTTCTAGAAAAATTATTTCCTCGTTTAAAACAAATAATAGGGGATAGTCAATGAGTTTAAAAAAACGTCCATTCGCGTCCATTGAGAGTCTTTTGGATCTCATGCCAGAACTGCGTTTTTTTTTCTTGGACGCGCGGTTGAACGGCGTGCATCTTACTTTATAAAGTGCCGATTTGTCCACAAAATGTAACAATGTGCATCCTAACGATACAATTTTGTACATCATTCAATGCGTGTAAAAACGTTACTTATGATATGGACAAAATTGACCTTTTGCATTTAGAGTGTAGGCGCGGGTGAACATCCCGACGCAGGAAGAGTTGGGGGGGGGGTATAAGAAGGAGAGCGCCGCACCGCAAC
>NW_026267324.1:415605-420224 GCF_000697945.3 Frankliniella occidentalis | reverse complement strand
GGGGGGGGGGGGGTGGAGGCCGCAAGAGGCACGACTCAATCCATCTGACTCGAATTAAAACGATTACTCGAAAAAAGATGATGGGTAAAGGAGTGGAAAAGGCGCACCCCCTGAAAGATCCCCGTTAACGCATTAGTACAGCAAAATGACATAACATTTAAAACCTTACGTCGTGGATACACTTTAAATGAACAGGGATAAATATTGTCCGTAGCTAGATGTAGGTGGTGGGAGCACCAATATTCTGTCTAGAAAATTAGAAGCGCCATCAAATAAGACCTTACTCATACACCGAAAAAAGTGTATTTGTTACTTTAGAGATTTAATATTTACATCTTGTTGCGCGCATAACAACACCTAGACACTTTTCCTTCCCATTCCGAGGAAATTGTCCGTCATCCATTAACGAGTAGGATGCGTGAAGCAACCAAGTCAGAAATGACAGGCAAACGAACAAGTTAGACAAACGTCATGTAACTTCACGACTTATACTCTAGACAGCAGAGAGCACTTTTACCAGCATGGAAAAATGAATGGAAAAATCGAGGGGGAAATCCCTTGCGAAATAGTTCGCACACCTTTCCCCGAAATAGACGCGAAATGGACCCGAAATACTGCAAAATACCCCGAAATAATCCGAAATAGCCGAGAAATAACCAAAATGGGAGGAGAAATACCATGGATTAGCCTGTAACGCTACGAACCCAAGTGATTTCCCCTACATCAATCCGTGTTTCGTCCCGTTTCTTCTGATTCAGGGGACTGAGATATTATCAGTAGTCGCGACAGCTTTTGAAATAAGTGATTGGGTCCAAAAATGGCACTTAGACCCACTGCTTTGGCTTTATAGTTTCGCGACATGAAACGCGCAGAGTGCCCTACTCTTTATTCACACAATTTAATGGAGTCGCGTGACATCAACTTCAATTTCCCTGCACGGAATGGAGTATGCGATTAAGGGTGAGTACGTTCTGCCGGCGCCACTTTCCGAGAGACTTCACATCTACGCTGTTTCACGCTCTGTTTGCGATTCCTCCTCACAATGACAGCTTATTCGGAGAAGCGCTTCAGTCTGGGCTATTTTGTCCAAAAAAAGGGAGGCGGCAGAACAGCGGGAAATCAAGGATGCACAATATCACACGGTTAAAACGAGTCCTGGGATTCCTAGGAGAGTTGGAACACCAGTGGATGCCCAGGAAACAAACAATTATTCCTAGGGGAGCTACTGGGAAACACAGGACATCCCCTGGAAAGAATGCACGTTTCCAGGGCATCCCCTAGGGCTTTCCAATTCCTCCGGAAAATGCAGAAAACTCCTGGGAATCCCGGAGCTCGTTTTTACCGTGAATGCACTCTAAATTGTGAGGGACTTTTGAGAGAACTAAATCATCCATTAAAAATGAATTTTGTAGATAACTTTACGAGCAACAAGTATATATGCTTTGGAATGCACACATATAAATTGTTTCTTGATTCAATTACTTTTTTCTTGTTTCAGGTGACGCTGACACAAGATGAAATTCACCATTGAAACAAGGCAATATTGCCTTTGGAATAAGATTTTTGTCTTACTCGAAAGAAAATATCAGCTTGATTCAAGAGTAAATTTGACCTTGTGTCAGCGTCACTTGAAACAAGAAAAATTTACTTGAATCAAGAAACAATTTTTCTGGGTGTGGCAAATTTGCGATTAGCTCATGGACAAAACTAAAAAAATGTGATGGATCAGGCGAAACAAGTTTGTCACAGGGAAGATTCTAAATTGAAGCGGCACAAACACTCTAAATCTGTTACAAAAAATTTGTTCGTACAATGCAAAGAATTCTGTGTAACCGTAATATACAGGAAATTTCCTTGTATTACAAAAAGTTTCCTTGTAATACACAATTTTGTTACATTTAAATGTTTTCTTTGTATTACAATGATATTTCTTTGTATTACAAATAAAATTTGGCTTTGTATTACGGTTGCACAAAATTCTTTGTAATAAAAGAATTTTCTTTGTAAGAATTTAAGAGTGAAGGTCCACACTGAAAATAAAATACTGTGGTGCTAGGGTTAACTGTAACACCCACAAGAACATTTAAAGGCACTCAGAATGGTTGAAAAGGAAAGTCACAACGCCAGGAATGTGGATTCTGACTCAAAATGACTGGATTTAAATGGATGTAAACTAGAGTTGGCAATCGTTCCGTCAAACTCCGGCGCGCTTGTCGGAACTGAGGTGGCAAATACTGCGCGTGCGAGAGGGATAGCTGGAGCGGCCTGCGAGAGAGACAGCTGCGACAGTTCTAGCTGTGTCTCGTGTCTCTCGCACGCACATATGTCGGCTGGCCAGCCAGAAATGCTCCATTTAGAAGAACGTCTAAAATAGACAGATTCAAACTCTAGGCGTTCTCTAGATCATTTCTGACTGTCTGCCCTACCGATTGCAAACTCTAGTAGTGTGCAACTGACGAGGGGAAGTAATGTTAATGTCGAAGCACCCTGTGCAATTGTGTACATGACTTTATAAAATGTCTGTCTTCAAATTGTTACGAATAATGTGCCATCACTAACATGGCGGCATTCATCGCACCTAAATCCGTTCCACTTTCTTTCGAGTTGGTTGTATTCGCGAATCCTCCAGCGTTTCCGTGCTCCACATTTCGGCGAGGCATTGTCATCCGTTCCGCCAGCCCGCCTTGTCCTTCGACACGATGTTCCCTCACTCATTTTTCCCTACCTCGGTTCCACCTTTCCGCTTTACTTTCTTTCGCTTACTCGCCCTAAAAATTTTTTTCCCGAATTCGATTCTTAAATGTTGGGGGTATCGTGTGTTCTCTGTCAACTTAAATGCTCACTTTTTAAAACTTTAAATAAAGCGTACATAGCATGTATACTTAAAAACATATAAACATGCCCATGTACGCATTTATGAATGTATACATACCCATGTACGCATTTATGAAAGCGTACATCACCGGAAAGACAGAGGTGCTAACTCCTACCTTTAAAAGGCAGTAAGCGTTTCTCGCCTTTTACAAAGGCCCTAAAAATTCGAAAACTGCCAAAGGCACTCAGATTTTGCACCTTTTGGGCTGTTGAGTGCCCTCCTGTTTAGTCCCTTTTGAAGGCACTAAGCTGGAAATGTGTTTAGTGCCCCAGGAAAGACACGACTTAACACCTTTTTTTACCAGTGATACCATGTACACATTAGTTACATTACATTAGTATACATGCCATGTACGCAAAGTATGCAATGTATGCATTTGAATTCACAGAGTTCTTCCGTGGGGTTTCATTTCAAATTTCGATCATCTAGAAAAATGGAAACTTATTGAAGCAACCATTTTATTGTAGGCCAGGGATTACAATACAAAATATCGTTGTACCAACGCGTGTATGGTTACATCGCTGATGGAAATGGTGCGGCTTGCTATTTTCGTTGTTGGCACCACCATGTGCGTGTTGCTGCAACCACATTTTCATGGTTCTTTCTAGTCTACCATACGATGGTTGCTAGAAGTTTTAGTTTTTCTGGGTGATCGAAGCTAATAGAGAAATGAAAGAGCTTTGAATGGTGAGAAACGTCAGTAGTATACAATACGTGCCCTTCGCCGATACGTTTACCATCAGTGCCCATGACGCGAGTGACTTCTCAGTTTTCACCTCCCGCCCCGCTGTCTTTGTTCTCCGCATTTTCTCCTTCCCGGGATGGAAACAATGACGATTTTCTCACCTCAGACAAGTCACTGTGTTGTGAATATATGTGTTCGCGCAACATTCACGCCATTATGTGCTAATCATTTCCAATCATCACTTTTAAAATCCACACCTGCTTCCCGTCAGGTTGAAACGAATACTGAGTGTCGCTAATAGATAAAAGAAATAGTTACTTTTACTTAAGTTAGGGACAGGTTGTAACCTTTTTTGAGACACATTCGCATCTAATTGAGATGTACCGGTTGTAAGTAACTATTAATGCGCAGCAGTGTTGCAGGATTGCATACCCGCTAGGGCTGCAGGGGCCATAATGCCTTACGGGCGAATTGGGTATATTGATATCAGGGATTCACTCTTGAACTGAGCTTCAGGTAGTTTTAGCTTCTTTACACAGGTTTAATTCTTCACAAATGGCACAATACAAAGTACTAGCTTCTAACAGACACAACCGACTGGAGACGGAAACAGGAAGTGCAAAGTAAAAATGAAACAAACTACTATGTGACTCCACTGTGAAAAATATCGTCGTAAATTTACAAAAAAATGTAAGCTTGAATTATAATTTAGGTTGTAAATTTACGACAGCACAATTTTTACTTGTCAAGGGATTTGAAGTCGATACATACTGCATGTATTTTTACGATTACAAATTGTAATTTTACAACTTGCGTCACGGAAAATTTTCCTGTAAACCTACCTACTTTTATTCACAGCGGCTCAAGATAGCAACTAATACAATAATTATGAATTGACTAATTTGACTTCCGATGGGGTAGGCAAACCCGCAACACTGCTGCACATTCACAGTTACACCCGGTACTAGACCGTCCCACGCTTGCAAATATTTTTGAGCACACTGGATTACTGGGCAGATTATGATTCTTTGTCGAAAAATAAAGTTTACGTGTCTGAGG
>NW_026267324.1:412751-414515 GCF_000697945.3 Frankliniella occidentalis | reverse complement strand
CCCTCAGACACGTAAACTTTATTTTTCGACAAAGAATCATAATCTGCCCAGTAATCCAGTGTGCTCAAAAATATTTGCAAGCGTGGGACGGTCTAACCCGGTACTTAAGAACGCATTCTTCACTGGACACCACATTTTTCTTTTCCATCTAGAGTGTGGAACGAATAAGAGCGACGAATGAACAAACGGTTGCCAAGCGAATACGAGAGGTCAACCTCTCCTTGAGCGAGTGTGCGGTGCCAATGGCGGCGGAGGGAAATAATCGTTAACCAGATTCAAAAAACCAATTGAGATGGGTATAAAAACCACATGAAAATCAGCATCATAAAGAGCAATTGAAGGTGCGTGATGCACTGTTAAAAAAATTGCTGTAAATTTACAGCGAAAATGTGATTAATTTTGTTAGCAGCATATACTGTATTTTTACAGGCCTTACTGTAAAAAAGCAGCGTTAATGAAAATGTCGGAAACAAAGTTTCCGACCAAAAGCAGTAACTTTGTTTTGATCCTGTAAAAAAAAATTGTAATAATACGAGTGTCCTGTTTTGGAACGGAATGTGCTGCTAACAAAATTAACTTCTCTTTTTCTTGTAAATGTACAGCAAAGTAATACGTAGTAGTTTGTGTTTTGGGCTACCATGGGCCGAATATCACAATTTTCGAGAGTGTTGAAATGAAAACAACATTTCTGTTACATTACAGGAGTGTCAATCAGGCAGTAAGTTGTTAGGTGACGGTTATTTTTAACAGTGTGTATTGCAGTGCACTAATGAATAAGTGAAAAAGACTAATAAAAAGAACAATTTCAGCAAAGACAAAATACTGCTGGAAGGGTAAAAATGTTCTGCGTGAATTTCAGCGTGTGGATGTGTGCCCTACTTCGAATCGGGGCTTAAAATAGTATAGGACTCACAGGCTTTCCGCGCGCTGGCATTCAAGTAGGCACTGAACACACGGGAATGTCAGTACTACTACTACTACATCGAGGAGAGAGGCCAGAGGCCGCAGGACAGGGGAGGGGAAGGGGAATGAGACGACCAAAGCCAGAGGAAGGGGGGGGGGGGTGGAGATAATGACCAGAAATTGTCTGTAATGGCGCTGCAGCAATTGAGAGAATAATGCCTCGCTTGGAAACGATAGCCAACACAAGATATCGCACAGGAAGTCGGTCCGGGAGTAGGGATGGCATCGCATCACATCGCTGACCTGCAGGATTTCGCGGTTGGAAATCTTATACAAAACATAAAGAAGTAGCATCACGTTGCTCCGCTACACCGGCTGCAACACATTTTCCCACTTGGAAGTTAAAACAGAGCCTCGGCCAGGTGGTGGAGTGGGGGCATGGCCGTCCTTTGTACAATCGCATGGAAATGCAGATCGTCTACTTCCTCCCCCGAATCCCCGAATGTATTACTTCCAATCCAATTGATGTTAGATGAACTGATATTGGATGTAATGGGCTGCAACATGTATTTCGGAAACCTCTACTATAGAGGTTTTTAAACGTTAAAACGTTTGCCAGGTAGGTGTTGCATCACGAGTTCGGAACGAAATACGGGCCATGAAGTTAAAACATAAAGCGCGTTGTATTTCCACCGCCGACCGAAAGGTAGAACCAGTGAAACGCGCCTGCCCGATTGGTACGTACATTGCCCATCCACCTGCTGCGCTAGACCGTCCCACGCTTGCAAATATTTTTGAGCACACTGGATTACTGGGCAGATTATGATTCTTTGTCGAAAAATAAAGTTTACGTGTCTGAGG
>NW_026267324.1:410969-411586 GCF_000697945.3 Frankliniella occidentalis | reverse complement strand
AATCTGCCCAGTAATCCAGTGTGCTCAAAAATATTTGCAAGCGTGGGACGGTCTACTGCTGCGCCCACGCGGCCCATCCCACCCCATCGGGCCGTTCGGCCGACGCCGCTCCAGAGCAGTACAAAACCTTTCTCGACTTTTGAGAAGCCCGTATTGGCTGTCTCTTCCCGAAGGTGAAAGTTGCCCGTTATTTTGATAAAGATTGACGGTTCCCGTTCCACCTTTGATAAAGATTGCCGATTCTTACGTTCCAGTTTTAATTACCATTTTGTATTTCCTTTTAGAGCTGGACTGTCACTTTACCGGAGCCGCCATGCAATACAGTAAACAGTTTGTATTGAAAATTTGGTCACGCAACAAGAAGATATAACGACGCCCAGCAATGACACTTGGCCTATTTTGACAAATCGACTGCCACTTAAGTTCGAAGTGGCATTCTTAACCTCCTTTTTTTAACATGCAGCGATGGTATCTCGTTAGTATCAAATCACTTGGATGTTGGATGAGGGTTCGAAGAAGGAGGAAAATTCAATCGAATACACGTCGATAGCTTACCTTCAATTCAGCTGTTTGCCTTGTTGGATGTGGGAGAATCCAACGAAGATTCTGAAAATAAA
>NW_026267324.1:396233-410584 GCF_000697945.3 Frankliniella occidentalis | reverse complement strand
TAGTCAATTTTACCAACAAACACTGGTAAAAGAAAGGTGCTAAGTCGTGCCTTTCGTGGGGCACTTAACACATTTTCCGTTTAGTGCCTCACAAAGGCACTAAACAGGGCACTAAATTGCCCGAAAGGTAGTAAAAATTAATGAATTTAGCAGTTTTAGTTTCTTTGTAAAGGTACTTAACTCTTAGTGTCTTTTAAAGGTGGGAGTTCGCACCTTCGTTTTACCAGTGAAACCCCTGTATGTAGAAGGGCGACTTTCGATATCCCCCCCTCCCCCCAGTACGCCCCTGCATCCTTTTGCGGCCTAAAATGTATCGGAAAAGGGGGATACATATTTAGCTCCTTTTGCGAGCTCTTATAACTATAACCAAAACCCTAGGATAGATTGCCCCAAACTATTCGGTGGCCATTTGCTACGTGACTCAATTTGGGTGATAGGTCACCTTTACCCTTTCTTCCCCTTCACAGGTCATTTGCTCTAGTCTTTGTCGAGCCTTGTTGCCGGCGCCAAACAGCACGACTATGATCAGGAGCCCCGTTCCTTCACACTTTTCCTTCACTCCCCTATACGCCTAACGAATTGCCCCCAAGCTGCGGCAGCAGCTAATCTCTCTCCCTCTCCGCGCACAATTATCAAGACATCACTGAGATTGCAGCCAGCAGGCCCTACGACGCAAGCCGCAACACAGCTTGCCAATGTACGAGAGAGAGACAGAGATAAGAGAGGGAGGGGGGCACATATAAGAGAGGGGATTTCGCTGCTGGCGTCAGGTGGTGATTTGCCCTCGACGAAGTAACCCAAATGAAATCAAACACGTTGTGAACACACTGGGAACACGGGGGCCATAGTCATTAAAACAACGCACTAAACAGAACAAGCGAAGGATGTAGTGGAAAAAGAAGCATAAGGCAACGATTTCGCGTTACACTACGGTGCGTTGCGCAACCCGCTAAATGAAGTAATCCCGCAGCACAACAGAGCTCCACCAAGCGTTGCTTTGTCCCTCGCTCTCCGCACTTCCGCGAGCCAAAGTTATTGTTAAACAGAAATGAAATGCGCATATAAATATCCACGCGATTTATACGGGAGTGATGTATCTTTAAGATTTTCCTCTGCGCTGCTGACATTGGATTATGTTCCATTATGTATTCCGAGAAAACGTTGTTTCACGAAACATGAACGCTTCTCTGTGTTTGTATAAAGAGGACGGAATATCGCGTGCGGCATCCCCTTGTTTCGTCTCTTGCCCCCTTCATTTCGTACACAAAAATAAATTATCATTCAAGTGTAAAGTCTCGTCTAGTCTGTGCAACACACCTTCAGTCAGGAACTCGGACTCAGGAACTCATGGATCTTGCTTATGGCGTACAGAATTTTGCAGATAAACCGGAAGATGAGGTTGAAATAAATAGGTGCGCAGGCGGCGGAAGGGAGAATAAGCCGAGAGAGTCGGGGGCTGACAGGCCATCGCCCTTTCATCCACGCGCATTCGAAATTCTGACGGACTGTTATTGGCAGCAGAGCAAGGTTATTCTATTCCTGTGAGACCGCCCCCTCCCCTCAACGCACCCCTCCCCTCATCTTTCTCCCGCTCTCCCCTTCGCTTCGCTGACCCCCCCCCCCCCCTTTACCCTGTTTACCGGCCGGTGGCCGGTGCAGCCGTACACTTGGATTTTAATCTTTGCCGATGTATTTATATGATGCTATTCCGACTCTTTATTGCACTGGTAGCAAGCTACGGCGTCGTTGTTCAGCTTTCAGTAGTTACAGCGGCGAAAACTTTTCGAGTGTTAGCAGCATATCACAAGAGGGTAATATTTGAGTGTCCCCAGCAAAGCCCATAAAGTAGAGCGACTAGGCTCGGATCAGTTCCCACACTAAGACTGAGGCTGGTTTAGCGAGGCATTTTTACCCAAAATTTGTGAACATTCTGTAACAAAGAAATTAGTGTTAAAATAATGTATAATTACATATTTTCACAAATTTATACGATAGAGAGTTATTGCAATATTTTCACAACAATCTTTCCTTATACTTTTATCGCAATTGAGTTTGCGTTAAAAACTTATGATGCCCTTGATTGATGAACATGAGTAATCGCAAAAATTCCGTAAAAGTATCGCTAAACGGATTTCAGTGTAATCCAGACCAACCGTGCGTAGTTTGAGCTAGGATGCTCATTTTTGAACTAGATCTGTCTTTGTTTGATACAACACGACCCTGAAATTCCGGGATCTCAATTCCTTCTCGAGTTATCGTGGATACAAACAAACAAACAAACAAACAAACAAACAAACAGATTGAACCTTTTTTGGTCAGTGGCGGAGGAAAGGGCTTCGCTAACGCCCAGCCAATTACGGTTCCTAAAAAAATGCGATATGAAAAGGAAGAAGTTGGAGTTGGCTACCTAACCTTTAACACTTTCTGCGAGATACTTTAAAGACACGCTCCTTGGGAAGAGGAAAATTTCAAAACCTGCATGCAATCGTTCGGTGATTTTAGGGCTTACGTACATAAAATACGAGGGTAAGATAGGGAAAAAAAGTTCAAGTTCAAAGAGGGTTAAGACGTTCGGAAGTACACATGAACCAAATCAACCGTAACTTGGGTAGGACGTCAGTCCGTGACTGGACCATCCCCTGCGGATCACCTAACGGTGATTGTTCCAGGCTAGAGCTCCAGAGAGGGGGAGAGGGGGGGGGGAATTGTGAAAACTCCACCCTTCCTCTTTCCTTTTGTGAAAGGCGACGGAAACGAAACTAACGATTCATCCATTTTCGCGCAGCGGCAGGCCGTAACGGTGCGGTATGAAACAAATAAATATTCGCCCTAATGGTAAACGTCACGTTACGCGAAAAGAGGGGGGCATTTATTTTATTCGGAATAACAATGGGACGAACCGAGAGCCCGAAGCGAAAGCCCCGCAGTGTGTGTGTGTGTGTGTGTGTGTGTGTGTGTGTGAACTAGTGTGTAAGGGGAGAAAACCGGGAGAGGGGGGGTGGGGGTGAAAGGCACCATGAAATTTAAAATTAAACCACCCGCCATTCTTTCCGCTCTTTCCAAAGAAACTCAAACCAGAAGTAGTACGCAAGTCCTGCGCTTCTGCACACCACCTCCCACACAGCAGACCTCCAGTCAGGCAAAATTGATGTAAGCCACACATTACGGAGCTCTAGTTTGCTTTGCTTTCAATTACTGCACACCCCTTCCACCACTTCTCCCCCCATTTCGGTCGAAAGAGATTGACCTGGAGCCTTGCCCGGGTGTGAGCCCAGTATACAACGAACAGCAACAGTACACGCAGTCAGTCAGTTCCCGTATAGCTTCCAGCTCAAAATGCACAGGATCGTTAAAGCGAACCAGAGTAACAAAGGAGTGAAATGTCAGCAAGGAGACAAAGGCGAGCTAATCACCAGGGGGCCCCAAGGGCCCAAAGGTCATCCCAAGAGTGAGATGTCATCCGCAGCCCTGCCCGGATGGACCCAACCAAAAAAAGAAACACTTGTTCAAATAAAAAAATTCAGAATATATTTTTAAAGGGTATGCAGCACGCCGCACTCAGACGTTTGATCTTGAAGCAATTTTTTTATTTAATTTTAATCTCCTGTTGCAAACAAAGTTTGTTTAGATTTTGAATTTATTTCAGATACTATTATGCGAACTGTAGGCCATGGAGGACATAGTTTAGGAAGCGAAAACTCACCGATATTAACAAAAGACCAAGTCTAGCAGCCTGAAGACCTGCGATCCAGTACCCGGTCTGTCCGCTAGTAAATTCGTCTGTCTGCCCGAGTCATAGTTCTGAACGGCTATAGCTGGCCATCACGATGGACCACAACAATTGCACGAAGGAATGGATATCAATCGGAGTGTCGTGAGGACGGGAGGGGTGGAAGTGAGGGGGCGGACATCGAACATCCAAGGGCACAGAAGCGAAGCAGGAATAAGCTCCAAGCGTAGCCCCAAATTTCAAAGAGGCTGCGATAATCCTGCGCCGATGCATCTCACTTCCTTCACTCCCCCTCACGTCCTTGGCGTCCTGCCCTCCCCCACTTTTCTTCCTTTCCCCGTCACTTCCCCGTCCCACTCTCCACCCTTCTCTCCTTCCCTTTCCCCTTTCCTCCTCCCCCTCCAACGCAGCCAGAGAGAAGTGGCAACGCTGCGGCGAGTCCGGGACGTGGCGGAGTGTAGCGACAGGGGCCCCCACATTGTGGGGGCGTGGTGGGGAGTTGAGGGGGGCGTAGACTCAAGCAGTGGAACAGGTGCCCGGCCGGGTGGACTCCGTCCATGCGTCCATACGAATAGGAGACTTTCCCTCGTGGCTCTAAAAACTTATTTAACACAAGCAAATAAAATTCGATCTTGTAATATGTAATACCTTAGTCACTCCAATGTAGTTTTCAGGTCTCTGTAAGATTATTACTCGCGTGCTTTATGGAATAATTCATGAACCAGTAATACATTACATGCATAATTTTAAGCTTCAATGTCCTTTAAATACGAAAGTGACAATACAGGGTGCCGGTTAATATTTATTTTTGTTTTTCTGTAAAATAAACCAGTTCCAAGAAAAAACTGAGACAAGAAAGGTCAGAAACCACGCGTAGGACAATTTGCGGTGCGCAGATCGCTGTTTATGGTCTGGGGAAAAGGTAGTGGATTACCTGGTAGGTGTGCCCTGCACAACCACAGAATGTAATAACCGGAGCTATAGAAGAGGCGACCCCCCCCCCTTTTCCCTCTTTATTTAGAGATTTAGAACGGCGAGATGGAATAAGTTGGCCACGACAGCGATTGCGGAGATAAAATTTTCTTATGGTGAAATTTGCCCCCCGAACAGTGGGAAAAGTCTCTTCAGACTAGACACATGTGCATATAACTGGAAACACATTACTGACATTTTAGTAAAAACGATTGCACCTCTCTCTAATATTTGGCATACTTGGACACATAATCAATCACCGATCCTATTCAAAGGGAAACGAAATTGAGAGCAGCTGCTACTGGTCTCAACGCCCGTGTCTAAGGTTGCATACCTGCCTCTGACGTTTAGCCTAGCTAGCCAACAGAAAGTGTCGAAGCACTGCAGCCTTAATTAATTAATACGTCGATTGACGTGTAAAATTAAAGGTTTTGAAGGTTTTGAGTATTTCATAAGAATATTATTTCAAGTAAACAAATCGTCTACTTGGCGGAACCAACCTGCAAAATATAATAACTAACGTTTCGACACCGATTGTGGAATATGTATTGCTATCCATATCCAGTCAGGAATTTAACTTCGCTCTCTTGTTGGCAGTGCTTTGCTCTCTGACTACCTCATTATAAAGAGAGAACGGGCTCATTTTCAGGAATAGTGACTTGGCCATGCAATGAACAACCGAAACGAAACCTGTAGTGAGCTATCCCGAAACACTCTGCTTTGGGAGCACTCTTAAAACTGACTAGTCACCTTAGAAGAAAAAAAAACAAAAGAAAAGAAAATGTGAGGTAACGGTTGCGCTGGGCCTCAAGAAAGGCAAGGCAATATCCTTAATTGCGCAAATGCGAGTGCATATGTCAAAAAAGCCCAGTACAGGGATTTCGACCTCGCATTTTAAATGTCAAGGATTTGCATTGTCATAAGAGACGTTATATTCAGCTGTCAGTTCAGTGCGCATATTCCTTCGCAACGATCCTGCATCACATGCAGGAAAATGGAAAGACGGCGGCTGACGTAGAGTACCTACAAGCAAGTCTCCTTACAACAGGACCATTAGAGCTGAACGCCTGGCAATGTCCCGGTTGCAGCAAATGGCAACATTAGTCATTCTGTGCGATAAATAAAACGCATCACTCTGCTGTAAACATTGTCTCACGCAAATCACTGCGAAAAAGGCAACAGAAACGGCAAACTCATGCTTGAGTAGCCAAGAGGCGGGAGCGGGACGAGGCGGCAAAGTTTATCTGCTAAGTAAACCCTAAAAGGTTACGGTAGTAAAAATCTCCAACACAGCAAAAGTGCATGAAATAAACATGAGAAACTGGAGGGTGAAAATAGACGCGTCCGGTTAGAACGCGGCATATGCGCCCTCCTCAAGCCAGTTGGCAGACGTCCGAGCAAGGGATACCGTAACGCCGCAGGCGCATCGTGCGCAGCGCGCATGCGTGGTGCGGGAGCTGCGCCGTTAACACGTCTGACAGACAACGCATGCTTGCCTGCCCTTGAACCACCGCATGACACCAAAGTGCACCCTATACAAATTTGTTTCGATAAGGAAAGTCGGAAAATAGATCTGGCGAGGATTTGGCACGTTTTCTGGGACTAATAACGCCACACGAAACATTTTGTCAGTTTCGTGTAAAGTGTAAGTAACAGCCCAGTATAGCCTCACTAAACCACCGCACGCCACTCGTGGCCTGAAGGCCTTCCTTGCCTTCCTCGTCTGGCATTCCCTTCCTTTGTCCCCTTCACTACTACGGCTCCCCTCCACGCCATCTCCAATCCGAACAGCAGCCGTTATTATTAATTAATGTGGAGCTAAGAAATGATCAGAGTGGCCGTGTCAGGGATTGCGACAGCATCGTTGCGTGCAGCAAGACTCGTGACGATGCCTATCTCTCTCTCCTACGCATGCACCATACACTGTCACACCAAGTAGTGAACAGCAGAAAGCTATGTTTTGGCTGTGTAAAGTTTTACGAGTGTGGATTCATAAATGGTTTTCTAAGTGCTATTCTATTGAAAATCTCGGTGTTCAAGTACTAATAATAACGGAGTCAGCAGATAAGAATAATATAAACACAGTAAACGGTGTAAGATTGTACACGTACACTGTAATTCACACATTTTCGTGTGATAAAATGCCCGGTGTGATTCCTCCTGGGGGAGTGATGAATTTTTATCACAAATATTGTGTGATACTTATCGCAAAATAATGCGATAATTTTGGATTTATTGCAAAACAGTGATGCCTCGAAGTCCCGCTCAAATAAGTGATTGTTATCACAAATGTATATAAGCAATGAATTTAATCTTGTACTTTTTTTGCGATGATCATCACAACATCGTGCAATATATCTGTATCACAGAAAATGTGCAGTCAGTATCACACTGTGATTTACAGTGTATGGAAGATACAACTCAACAGAGTCGACCCGAGTGTGCACATGTATGCGCTATTTGCTGAATACCTTCATGTATGCAGCACATCGTGTGTACATGCCCAGGTACACACCTAGAGCCCTATGCTAAAAGCTATGTGCCGAAGTGTGTACGTGGCCATGTACATACTGTTAGCTGCATACATGTAGGCATTTCAGGAAATGACGCATACATCCCAGTCCCAGTCAGAAATTTTTCCGACGACATCGTCGATTCTAGCCCCATTGTAGTATCGCTAACGACGTGAAAACCGACGTCGAAACGATATTGTCGGAAAAATTTCTGACCTGGATGTACACACATGGATTTCCAGAGAAAGATTTTCACGGTATCATACCTTTGTACGATGTTAAGTTTGCCGCGGAGCACCTGCGACGCGACCGTATTTCTGTGAGTCCCTCCATCAGAGATATTTTCTTCCTGACCGGCGAACAGATAGAACAAAAAGGTCAAAGAAAAGCGTCGATTCAGGCTAACGCACACACTAAGTAATTTGTGTATCTTTTATTCCCACGGATTTATAAGCAATCAGTTTTTTTGCACACATTTCAGCGTTAAATTGAACTTTTTTTATGCATTCCGTTGTGCGATACCATGCATTTCTGCGCACAAATTCCTCTGAAACGAACGTAAGTTAATGCGAACATTTACACAAAAACATACAAGAAGTACATTTAGAGTGCAAGCGTTGCGTCGCATTGCGTAACACATTTCATATTTCTTCAGTTCACTTCTCAGTCCTCACGCTACTCGACGAAACTAGTTCAAATCACGCTTAAGAAATGGCACGAGCACTCTGCTTAGACGATGAGAGGAACCAAGAAAATTGCACTAATAAAGGTTTGATCATTATAGTAACCCAAGCGGGTCCGTTAGAACGAAACGGCTTTGAGTTGGGTATCTACGAGACAACGTTGCGACGTTTGCATTTACAACAATATGTTAATCGTCGAGTCAGCTTCTGATTTCCATGAGGGAAGGGGGAGGGGCGCAGGGGGCAGAAGGATAGTGGGGACAAGTAGAGAAATAGAGGAAAGAAAAGACAGACAGTAAGAACGAGGTTGCCCTTCGTTGTCCCGCTTGGAACAAATGACATGTCGAAGACACGGCTAAGAAATTATGAGCAGTGCCACTCTTATCAGCTGCAAAAGTCTTGGCCGAACTGCATTCCAGCGGGCAGAAGTGGACTCGTATGACTGAATGGATTCATACACTATGACGTCACATTTCAAAGACTGTGATTCGCGTCACATTGGTTCGAATACTGTCACAATCGTACAAATGCGACATAGTTATGTCCTGCCTGTGATGGCAGAGCGAGGCAAGGGGTCTGCCCCGTCCTAACGAAAGTCACGTGGTATTCTAAGAAGTGCACTTCGTGAACTGTGTCACATATGTGACACAATTCACATTTGATTGAATGTGGGCGTTCAGTATTTGAATAACAGTGGGCTCCAAATCATCCCTTCGAAAGACGAACTTCCACTTCTTCCCGCTTATACAAAACAAGGTCAGAGAATAAAGGAGAAACTCCCCTCAAACACAAAAAAGTATATACTTTCAGCAACACACGATAAACAAGGCACGAGCAAAAGCTACTTCGCACGCGGCTGAAATGAGGCCGCCTTCCGCGATGGAATGGTTTCTCACTGATAAAAGAGAAAAGCCGGATGACGAAGTGTGGGCTAGGCGACAGCGGCAGCAGTGCAGAGAACTAACTGTGCAAATCGTGCAAGTATTAATTGCCCGCAGTGTGTGCACAAATGTTGGCTCGACTGTATTCTAGAACAAAATTTATCTCGCGCTTCATAATTAAATGCACTAAACAGAGTGAAGAAAAAGGAAGATTGTGGCAGGTTCACTCTCCACTGCTTCCTAGCCTCCATTTTCCACCACCACTTCTTCACTATTTTTATTGTAGGTAATTAAAATGACCATCAACGGCGATAGTAAGATGGACCTATAAAACACGCAAAAGAGCGCGCGATTCTTGTGCGCTGGTTGGTGATGCGCGCATTCGCTACAGACGATAAGAGCTCATTTTTTTACGAGGTTAAAACTTTTCTGGACGAGAGTAGCAATTTGACTTTAGAAAATGTGTTATGCTAGGACTGGGTAGCACCTCAACGCGAACCTGTTTGCACGACGTGACTAACGATATGGGAGCGAATGACCGGGACACGTCACACGGTCCGTGCTTCACTGTCAAAAATGAATACCTTTAGCAATTAATTAAAAGCTATGGTTGTGTTAGAAATTTGAAACAAATCTACGATGTGTTAAACTTTTTTTCGAAAACAGAAACTGGACACAGCGCTGCACATGTGGTTTGCAAGTACTCTGTCAAAAATTGTCTAGTATCAAAACAAATGTTAACTTAATATTTTTTCAGACTGCACTCTGTCCAACAAACAGGCACGCTGCTTTCACCAACTGAAGTTTCCCGCAACACTTTGCTCCACAGGCAACTCCGTTCGGCAGCGAGGAGGAAATCACTTGCGTAGCGTATTAGCCCGGTACTGAAGGTGCACAAACTCGTGCTAATGACTTATGAACGCGTACCGAGGGGGGGATCACTTCGAAAAATCATTGTACAACCCCCCAAAAAAGTCACAAAAAAGTCACAAAAAGTCACAAAAAAGTCACAAAAAAGTCACAAAAAAGTCACAAAAAAGTCACAAAAAAGTCACTTTCCGTAAAATCATTGTACACATTTCGCATGACTGATCACCCCCTCGACGCGTACTACCTGTTGAAATCGAGCGTGATAATGCAGAAATAACACAAATTTGTATAAATTATGAAAAATGATGATTAAAATATGGTGTACTAACGTGTACTAACTCGTACACTTTTAATGTGAAGTAATTGCCCCCTCGTTCGGCAGAGTCTGGGCCTGCTTTGCCTGCTGTCGATAAGTCATGACTAGTGCACTATTCACTTGATTATTATCTTAGACTTTCGAGTGGGGCCTGCGGCCTGCAAGTTTTGCTCCTTGGGACTGAGGAAATACTGCAACGGTGTTGCACCTTAACTACCCCCGCCCTTCTGCTTCGAAAAAGATAGAAAGAATAAAATAAAAATAAAATAAGATTTCAACTTGTACCGTTTATTAAAAGTTTATGAAACTGGGCTTTTTTCCAGTTTTTAACAAAGCTACACCGTGTAAAATGTTGTCGGTTTTACGGGAAAATTTTCCTTGACACTTGTCGTGAAATTACAAGCACTATGTATCGACTTGGAAATCATCGAGGAGCAAGTTTGGGGTGGCGGTGGCATAAGGTGACAACATATTTTGTAAATAATTATTACAAAATGCATCGTAAATTTACGCCGGTATTTTTCACAGTGTATTTAGCTCCGGGAATCATATGTACACCTGCCTCGTGCATATTAGGCGAAATAACCGTTTTCTACCACTAGAAAACCTAAAAAAAAATAACCTAAGTGGACGGGAATCACTGGGAATTAAGGATTTCGAGAATCGTGTGTACACATCAAAAGGGAGTTATTGCCCCCTCGGGTTCAATATAAAGCACATCTGACAGGTTTTTGCTTCTGCATCGGGCTATTTTGGCTATCTGTTGATGTTAAAGTCGGTCCTAATCTATAGCATAATCAGCCCTTAACAGAATTCTGTAAACCGTTTCCAAACAGTTTTCTGTTCGGATACTTAATTGAGAAAGACATGTAAGACAAAGATTTATTTTAAAGTGTTGGGTATTTAGAGGAGGAAACTACTCGTCACGCAAAAATGAGTCGCGCGCAAGTTGGCGGTGGACAGAGAAAGATCTGGAAAATGAGTGAGATGATGAGCAGGAGCAGGGTGGGGCAAAGAGGGTAGGGGGTGGGGGGGAGAAGGACCACCCACGAGCACCTCAGGGCATTGGAAGAGGAAGGGGGAAGGAGACGTAGTACAGCAAAGGGCTCCGCGCTCGCTTGGTTTGCGCACAACTTGCAGAACTACTCCAAAGTCACTCTCCGTGGACGGTATGCACAACTGCACCATTTACATACGGGCCTAGGTAATTGGCCGAGCTGGGACAGTGTCAGCAGTGCACCTATTTCACCAGCGCAGCTAATGCAGAATCAAAATAAGGAAAACCCCATCATGTTCTCAATGAAATCTAATTTGGCCTTATTGTTTCAAATAATCATATCACTGTAGTTTCTCATATTTTTTATTTCAATCTATTTTCCTCTAGAGGTGCTTGATTTGGCTCGCATTTGAAAGTCGTAGTAGGGGGGGGGGGGGAGAAGACCCGTTCGTTATTAGTCGACCAATTTAGACAAAAAAAATCATGAAAGAACATCTTTTAGAGAGAAGGGGAAAGGGTTATTCAGAAGGGCTGTCAGTGGTGAAGATGAAGAGAATAACTGACGTACCTGCTGGATGAGGACCAGGGAGGGGGAACCTGCCCTTCCCTTTTGCCCAACCTGTGGCAAACCCGTAAGGTTCACATCAACGAAGGTGGCCGCAACTACCCAGCCCCCAGCTCCACGAGGACAAAGCTGCAGGTCCGTTCTACTTTGGCGATTCATCGACTAGCACAGCAGAAACTAACGTGAGGCAGGTGGGCAAGAAGTATGGCTCTGCCTTTATTTTAATGCTTCCGAGCAGCCATTACGACAGAACCAACCATTACAGGCGACTGCTATGGTCGCGCCCCACAATAAAGTTCCACTTTCAAATTGAAACTTTAATGTTTTTGAATTCCTAATGGCATTCTCTTCTTTCACAATGACCCTGTCTCAAACTTCATGCATTCCAGCTCCAGCAGTGCTATGGTTTAAGAGGACCGAAGGGCCCCCCGGACGAGCCAGATTGTATTATTCCTGAAAGGCTTGCCCAGTGAATGATTTAAGCGCAGCAGTCCAGTTCAGGTTTGGTACATGGCCAAAAAATAATAATTAGAATACACCCCGTCCCATCGGTTCCAACGTCGCAGCGAGTGACTTTATTCCTCGTGCGGGCGTTCTTTTTCCTACCGATACCTGTACTGGGTGTACTGGGGCAAAATTACAAGATTATCCTTTTTGAAAGTAAAATTACGATTTATACAAAACGGTGTAATAACTTTTCTCCCCACGATTAGAGCCATTCCGTCCCAAATAGCCCCGCTATAACTCAGGGGATTGTCTGGGTAATTGCCTGTCTATGGCGGCCCCTCATTGCCTATGCGAGTGCCCTGACCGTGATCAACGCGCTTTCCACGTGTTACCTGTTTAGCTCCATGCGACTCCTTTATTAATTAGCCGAAGGACGTAACATCTTTACAACACGGCCGGTCAGGTTCGCTGTATGGCAAAACGAGTTGTGATTCTTGACGTCAAGAATCAGTTGTGGTGTTACTCGAACCGAACACCTTTACCCTCATGGTCTTGTACACACTCCTTGGGGGCGGTTTTTCTTTGCTACCTATAACCAATGCACAAAAGATACAATGAACGTCTTACAATAAAATTCAAATTTTGTATAATACACATTGTAAAAGGTTCAGTGAGTCAGTTAGTTTTGGTAGATAATACCTAACTTGTCTCGGCAAACTTGCAGCACAAGAGCATCGAATAGTGGACTTGCGTGGAAAGCCCTGACACGCACTGTTTGACCTGCTGTTGGCGTGGGAGGTGCGGCGACGAACAGCTGACCGTTAGAGTGCGTACTGTGACCCTAAACTTGGCCCTGACAGCCCGCATTGATCAACCTACCAGGTCCAACAACACAAGCACAAGGGCATGCAAATTGTATCACCCCATCCACCATCTTAATATCACTGCTTTAATAAGGTTTTCTTTTCAAAGTTAAGTAATGCACAAACTCTCTGTACGCAAAGTTTTGTTTTGTAAATATTTAGACTGTGTAGCTCAGGAGACTTTTCAAACACATGCGTGCCTCGAGGAGCATCTGGCTCTACCTTAAAAGCCTACTCGGTGAATGTTTACGACATTTTGCAGTGGGGCTCTTACTGTGTGCGCCAATCCCATGGTAACGGAGCACTGACCCGGCCCCGCCTTGCGCGTAGGCAGCAGCTGCGCAGGCGTGTGCAGACGGGTGGTGAACAGACTCGAAGAGGAGAACATTTTCAAATTTTTAACTGTCAAGCTACATTCGTCATAAATTTGCAGAACCGTTGCTATACGTTTCTATCACGCTGTACCGTGAGAAATGCGCTGTTTTTCAACATCATGAAAAAGGCAAGATGGCATGTGGACATCGAAAGGCACTATTGTGTTACCTAAATAATTCGGGAGTTGCACACGGTTCAATCTGGTGACGAAAGGCATGATTCCTCCGACTTTACGTTTATCTCTTTTACCCCAAGCTGTTGCCTTGCAACTGTAGTATACATCTTATCTTATCGACGTGATAAACCGAGTGGCAGTACATGTTCAACAACATACAAGGTAAAGAATTTTCAACTCACCCACTTCCCAATTTTTTAA
Source organism: Frankliniella occidentalis (assembly GCF_000697945.3). Taxonomy (NCBI): domain Eukaryota; kingdom Metazoa; phylum Arthropoda; class Insecta; order Thysanoptera; family Thripidae; genus Frankliniella; species Frankliniella occidentalis. The sequence continues at coordinate 396,996 of NW_026267324.1, read as the reverse complement.
ACCTTTTTTCCCTTTTCTGAAAGAAACAAAACATAATAGAAGGGTGAGCGAGGTACCATCGGACAATAACACAGTAATTACCCTACATAAAAAAGACTATGAACGCCTATCGCGGATTTCATTTCCTGTTGGAGGTGAGCCGACCACGATCTTCCCACGCCTCAGCGTGGCGTGGCGTGGTGCGGCGCTGACAAAACATTGCGTCACCTGCATCCATCCCCCTCCCAGCTGTCGAAGGTGATAATTCCATCACTAACATCATTATTCTAGGGTTTGGAAAATTATTTATTATTCCTCGCATGCATCATGACAATGATTGTGATCCGTTAATCTCTAAACGGCATTGGGGGCGCGTCATGACCGGCAGACCATGAATTCACATAACCAATAAAGGGAAGCAAAATTGTTTTATCCATGCAACTAAACAAAAGCTCACAGTGCGTCAGTCCAGCAGAAGCAGTATAGTGTCAAGAGTATTTTGTGCTCAAGGTCCGAAATTTGCGACGGGTGACTTTAAGTATTTTACTCACTCCAGCAGGTACACAAAGAGAATCGTTAACACAGCCACTATCAGGAAATGTCTGACTCATCCGTGGCACGTGCACAAGCACGTGCGTTTACTGGCAGAGATTAGAGAGACTAGCAGGAGATTAGGGAGTGGGAGAGAGGGACTCTCTACGAAACCCTTCTACAAAGAGCCTTTCCTATTCACCCTCACTCAACCCCTTTTCAGGGCGCTCCAACGTTGATAGACGGCAAAGAG
>NW_026267324.1:389680-396111 GCF_000697945.3 Frankliniella occidentalis | reverse complement strand
GGGGGGGAGACTCTTTCCTATCCACCAATCGTTATAGGCTGTACAAACATCGCATTAAGCCCCACGTGGAATGATTGTGAGGAAGAATAAAATATGAGAAGATGAATAGGACCTTGTGTAATAAATAACACAGGACGGCGCCTTGTTACGATACGCATCGGGAGCGGGAGGGGAGGGTAGAGAGAAGGGGAAAGGGTTATTCAGAAGGGCTGTCAGTGGTGAAGATGAAGAGAATAACTGACGTACCTGCTGGATGAGGACCAGGGAGGGGGGGGGGGGGGGGCAAAGGGCATAAGCTACGATGCAAAATGGTGCAAATTTCTCCCAGTCACAAACTCGTTGAGTACGGCGGCACCCGTATGTGGTGTGGACCACACTATGAAGTGTGTAACATGCGAGGCCACGCACTTTTTAGTGTGTACGCGTGATATAACGCAGTGCTATAGCAAGTACACACTTCTAAGTGTGTGCCACGCATGTACACAGTTCCAAGTGTGTGCCACGCATGTACACACTTCCAAGTGTGTGCCACGCATGTACACAGTTCCAAGTGTGTGCCACGCATGTACACACTGCCTATGTGTACACACTTCCAGTGTGCCATACCCGACACACACATCCTAGTATGTGTGCCATGGCAGGCACACACTTCCTTGTGTGTGCTTTAAAGTACACACAAAGAGTGTATGTACATACACAGTTGGGTTTACAGCGTAAAATTTGCGGTGTGCGGTGCGTTGGTGTGTTGAAGTTGTCCCCCCCCCTCCTTCCCCGTTCCCACCCTACCCTTCTATCCAGCATCCAGCACACTCACACGCCCATACTCCACAAGAACGATTCTGTTTGCAGAGGAGGAAAAACCTTGCTCCGCCCAGCGAGGGGATGATGTCAATTCCAGGCGGTAAACATTGATGATTTGCGGCCTTCGTGTTGGGAATGCAATGCGGGAAAACAAAAACACAGCACTTCTTGCGGTAACTGCTAGTCAGGATCCACCCGGGACGATTCAGGTCAATCCGACTGGCAGTACTTGCTGGTCTTTTCGAGTCCAGAATATTTTAGCGAAAGCTAAAGAGTTGAGTGTGTACGAATGGGGGGACTAAGTTTCATCACACATGCGTAAAGGAATGGAAGGAAAGAGAATGCAACGCAGAAGAAATGTCCATGAGAGCTTTATACCGATGCCCGGCAAAGATTTCAATGGGAGAGAGAGGAGGACCTTTGGAACTTCCCTCAACCTCCGGCTCTCACCTAACACAAGCACACAAACGCCACTCACAAATTCTCTCTCTCTCTCTCTCTCTCTCTCTCTCTCTCTCTCTCTCTCTCACACACACACACACACAAGCACACACATACACAGTGATGCCGTTAGCTGTCAGTCAAAGTCACTTTCGGCACTCTCCACTCCCTCCCTCTTGTCATAGGCTATTCCTCTTCCCCCTTCCCGCCATATCCCCTTCTTAGAATCGGGAAAACAGCGTGTTGCTAGAAGGGGATGGAGGATCGCGGAGTTGGCGCAGAGTGTCGGTAGAAAACATAGGAGGGGGTCGGGGGTAAGAGGTGAAACTGGGGAAGGGCGGAGGGTCCACGGCCCCTCACTCCACCCTACTCTTAACTTTTTTCAAGGGCTTCGCAGAAAGAAAAAAAATGGTAGGAAATGAAAATTTTAACAGTTGACACGTGTTTGAAGACAAATATAAAATAAATGGTTTCAATAATAACCAGGTGCACTGTTCCTTTTTTAGTAGAGACTTTCTGCACATATTCCAGCTAGTGCACTTATGCCCCTCAGGCAGAGCTGATGGGGAAAGGGCGATAAGAAGCATAAAGGGGAGCAGGACACGGGCACAAAGAGAAATGAAAGGGGCAGGGAAGAGGCAGTGGGGAGTAAGGCAGGGGGAAACAGAACAGTCGATCGTTTTTGTGAGGAGAATGGATTCTGGTTGGTATTGACAGTGCCGAGAGCACTAACGGTCTGTTTCAGGGACGGAGTTCGTTAGAGCGCTCTTTGTGCCTGGCGGCAGCCGCAGTCTCTCTTCCTCTCGCTCCTGCGACACACGTTTCCTCTAATTCAATACAGTTTGCATAACAAAACAAGGAGCGGCGGGCCTGGCTCTGGCGACATCGGTGATGTCGCGGCGGCCGGGGAAATTTTGATCGCACAGGTTGGCAAGGAACGGTTATTCGCACGTCAACGCAGTGGCGGGAACCAAAGCAGAGGTACCATAGCGTCCACGCCGAAAGAAGTGAACGTTGTATAAAAAGCGCGAGGAATGATTCGAAAACTCATTCAGCGACTCATGGAGTGCACAAACGGAATTCACAGTATATAGCGGAGACCAGCTTTTACGAACGTTGAAACATCCATTTCTATTCCATTCCTTTCCCCTCCGTAAAAGACGATGCGATGCAAAAGGAAGACGAAAAGACACTTCAAGACTAATTTCCTCCGACGAAATGCGCTTCTCGCATTAGCCTAAAGAGGGCACGGCGTGGCGTGGTGGCAAAGACTTTCAAGGACATGGACCTTTTGCCTTGAAGCAACCACATTTGGGGTTGCGAGGTTGAACAGGAGAGGGGGGGGGGGCATGCGCACGAGTATGTGAGCCCACCGAGATCTAATCGCAAGTACCGGGAATCAACAATCGCAAAACATGCAGAATAACCTGGCCATGTCACAAAGCGAAGCTTGAACCTCTTTGATATGGACGTACGACTGTGTGGTTTTATCCGAGCAGTCATCACGCCAGCCATTAGAGATTCCCATCCAAGGACACAATTATGAGAGGAGAAAAAACAACAACTTTGTGCTGGCTGCAAATGTATTGCCTAGCAGTCGTCGCCTTTTGTCTCCTGTCTCACTCCCTCTCACGCTTCCCTTCCGTGCACCCGGAAGCGTCGCTGGGGAATGCCACTCAAAGGGTAATTTGTAGCAGCGCTGAAGGATGGAAGGTTCGAGGTCGCTGCCGTCAGCAGCAGGAGCAGCAGGCCCAACAGCCAAAAGGAAGCAATAATACTTCAAAACGGCATCTCGATATTTTTCTTAGATAAAATTATTTATCAAACTTTGCGAGAACAATTGTTGCAAAAAGGGCTCAAAACGTGTTTTCACGTCGGCCTCGTGGACGGTCGAACAGCCGCGACGAGAAAGGGGCAGCCGCGTGCAGATTCGATTAGCGCGCGTGACGGATTTCACAGATGAGAGGAAATCCAGGATCAGGAATTGAACGTTGAGTCACGACGGTGACTCCACACTGTCAAACACTGTAAAAAATACCGTAGGCAGTTACGGCTTGCCTACGGTCCGTACCGAATTTTCAGTGCATGGTCAGGCCGTAACAGTATGAACTGTACTTTCTTGGTTAGGCTAAGAGCTGTATTCGACTTCCCCCAAAAATTTTCAAGTTACGGTCTGTTCTGCATAGCACGGACCGTAACCAAAATTTACGGTGCCGGACCAGGCAACAAATTTACAGCGCAGACCGTAGGCCTTTACCGTTTGTTTTTTAACAGTGAAGAAGTCCTCAGAACATTCAACAGTACTACTGTGGCAACAATACGACTTCTATCCAATAGTTGAGAAGACAACTGACCCTGCATTGTACTAGGTAGATCACGTTTTGCGTAACATGCTTCACGATATCTCGGGAAATACTATTACGCTGAAATGCGCCTGGCATACATCTGGCCTGCAGTGCTGACACCCGAGTCGGGCAAACACAGAATCAGAGGTACCGGCTTTCGACCGCAAATCATCATAGTTTCACCCAGTAGTACGATCACTTCACCCCTGAAGACCGATTTAAGAACGGGTTTTGTTCGAGACTCAACTGGAATTTTTTCATCAGTTTCTCATTGCGTCTACATAACCGAAGAGCCATGACAGAATAGGGAATTCTGTTCAGGAGCTAATGTGACTGTAGCTCTCAACTTAACGATCAAATTGTAGCCATCTCTTCTAAGAATGGGCTCTGCGACCGGTAATTGCCTCATCAGGCAATGTTCTCGCAGACCACATTACATCGGAATACCATTGCTGAGAGGAGAAAAAACGGAACGTCATTCATTACATCGAACTACTCCGTTATTTATGAATTCCATTTTGATAACAATCTTTGACGTGATTCACCTCGCGGCCGAAGGTTTATTCGCAGCAAAAAGTAATTACAACCGTCATTAGAGACACGGCGTATGGAGAAGAGAAACGGTGGGAGAGAGAGCAAGAAAGGGGAGAGAGATGCAGGGAAGGGGGGAGGGCACGTTCTATAAAAACACTCATACACAATCACACACAGTACATCTTCCCTCAACTCCAGCACCGGTGAGCGCTCAAGCGATGCCGTATTCCAAGTTTTCGCACAAAAATACAAACTATGAGAAGAGTGCGGTAAGCCATCGCACTGGTCTGCGAGTTCCCCTCCCTCCTCCTATTCGTGCCTGCCCTTTTGACTGAGACCGTAAATGGGTTGAGACCACAGGTATAAGTGTCGCTTACTGACGCACGGGGACAATCGCAATAGTTTAGCCCCAGCAGTAGAGTGGGTCCTCAAACAAGAACCATATGCAAGGCCATGGATACCACCACCTGCTACTGCTGCCGAAGGCCCGAATTGCTTTATTTCAGTAGTAGCATCGAGTGTGGAGTCATGGAGCGCAGCCGGTAGCATCCCCTGGAGGTATATTAGTACCAGACTGCTCGGTAGCCCGCGCGCGTCCACCCGCTCCACGGCACTGACGCCGCCCCCCCCCCCACCCTCCGCCTCTAAACCTGTTCCCTTCTCGTCGTCCCCTCTCCCCCGCGCGGCAGCAGGGAAGCCCCGAGCAAGACAAAGGACGCGAATGACGAACAGCGTCAGACATGGCCCCCGCAGCCCATGCTGTGCTCCCTTCGCGAGACCGCCGAAGAATTCCAAGTGCAGATTATCTGCGTAATGGGATGCTTCAACAGTGGGCGCGCCTCGCAGCAGCAGCGACTAGGAAAAAAAGACCAAGACACCCCGCCTCGTTCTAGGAAAGATAGGTTTACGAGATCAGTCAGGCTATTTACTTTTACTATCATCGGTTTAAAGACATGAGAATCAAGTCGGTTAGGTTGAGAAAAATATGAAAAAGTAAAAGAAAATCCATAGCCTGACCGAAGATCATAAGCGCCAAAAAACGTCGTCCATATAACCTTGCCGGGCCGCCTCATATATCGAAGTTGAATGGTGGTAGTTACTGCAGAAATAATGGGATGGCCAAACAATACCTGGTTGTTAAATTCCTGCAAAGCAACATCAATACTTCGGCAGCATGCAAAACATTGCTTTGAAAATGCGAAAGTATCGCTTTGTACTCTAACTGCAAAGGCATCCTAGTTACAAAACACACAAAACCTTCACAATTTGCAAAGCGTCTGCGAAGCATTGCTTTGCAGGACTTTAACAGTGCGGACACCTGTTACAGCAGGCGTCACGCTACTATTGAAGAACAAACCACTGCCCATGCACTAAAAATAACTCTGAAAAAGAGAACCTCGAGAGCCCCTCCCACCTCTTCCCCAACAGAATCAAAAAGACTAACAACTTTAAAGAAGACTCAGGTGGCACTGCTGGATTTGTTAGTGAGGAACAAGAAAAAAGTTCCTCACGAATTCGTGTTGAGTTGCCCGTCTTGTGTGTGTGTGTGTGTGTGTGTGTGTGTGTGTGTGTGTGTGTGTGTGTGTTTGTGTGTGTGTGTGTGTGTGTGTGTGTGTGTGTGTGTGTGTGTGTGTGTTTGTGTGTGTGTGTGTGTGTGTGTGTGTGCCCTCTTCTAATGAGAACGGCCCTGCAATTTATTAGCAGTGACTCGCTGATGCTGAAATAGGGAGGGGGAGATGGAAAGATGGAGGAAGGGAGGGGCGAGAGAGGGGGAGCGAGAAAGAGTGGTGGCCCACTCTTGCCGGGAAACACTATCGCCACCAGTTATCAGTTGTTCTCCCTGCATGCGACAAGACAGAAAATTGTACCAAGTGCCGTCATAAATTATGCCCGGGCCTACTCGCGAGGGAGACCAAAAAGTAATGAGGGAAAACAGGCTTGACTGTCGTGCCGCAAGAAAGGTAAAAGGCAAGGTGTGAGGTGCATAAGAAAAAGTCTAAAAAGCTGTGTAGGCTTTTGACAGTGAGTGTGAACATAAAAAAAAAAAAAAAACATAAAAAAACTACTTTTAAAATAACAAAACAACTGTACCACAATTTCTAGGAATTTAAAACTAAATTAATCTGAAGCGTATGAGATAATGCAAGCATCGCATCAAGAGAATAAAAAATAAACGAGTTGGACAGGTGTAGTCGTGATCGTCGTGATGACGTGAGGGACACCTCCTTCCTCATTGAAATACAATCACATTGTGTGCAGTAGCTGCGTGGCGATGACATGGAAGGGGAAGAGGAAGGTGGGGAGGTGGGG